>NW_005842594.1:233645-249473 GCF_000455745.1 Alligator sinensis | reverse complement strand
TTTCCCTATATTGATTAGTCTGTAATCGAAGCTACCTAAAACTACACATTATGTAGGTGTATGCAAATTTCCAGAGGGCAGTGATTTATATGCTGTCGATGGCTTTGACATAACCAGGGATCCTGATTATGCTCTCATAAAAATAAAAAATTATCTGAGAAAACCCCCCAAATCCATGATTAAAATGAAAGCCCCTCCCCTGGCAGCTCCCCAGTCCTGCTGGTGCCCCTCACTCCCCACCACAACCCCCTAGCCCTGCTCCTCACTCCCCCCCACAACCCCCCAGCCCTGCTGGTGCCCCTTGCCCCCCATCCACAGTTCCTGCTTCCCCAGCCCTGTTGGAGGAGACTTCCAGCTGCCAGGGCTATGGGGCCAGGGACCTGGGGCTGCCTCTGGCAGGAGGCGGCGGCTGCTGCTGTGAAGCAGAGCCTGGCCTCCCGCACCCTACTGCCTGCCAGCTGTGGGCTTGGGTTGTGGGGCTGCACCCCTTTGTGGCTCATACTCCCAGGGAGGTAGGGGGACCCATGATCCCTGGACATAACCTACATACAACTATTTTCATCACTTCTTTGTAGGGTGTCTGAATTCTCATGTCATATTGCGGGATGCTGCCAGGTCTTTGATACTTTAGAGGGTTATGAACATCACTACAACACGCTACACAGGAATGTGTGCTCTTTCTGCAAACGTTCTTTTCCTTCAGGGCATCTGTTGGATATTCACATCCTGGAGTGGCATGACTCTCTCTTCCAGATAATGGCAGAAAAGCAAAGCATGGTGAGTCACAAGTAAAGCTATTCTTAAATATCCAGCGCCTGAGAACTTTCTAGTGTTAAAATTGTGGGTCTCAAACATTTTTCTTTCTTTGAATTTGCAGCTTGACCCCCTTTTCACTGATAGAAATTGCCATACCCTAGTCACTTCTCACTGACTACAAATAAGTTTTATGTCTGAACAAAGTACAAGACACAAGCTATTTCAGGTCAAAAAAGAAAGTGATATCCTTTGCAGCCTCGAATGACTTGTATCAAAGGATTTCTAAGTTCTTCATCAGCTTTAAGCCTCACAGTCATATTTTTCAGTAAGAAGGTGGTATGCCTGTCTAGCAGATGAGGAAACAGGTTTGGAGTAGGTAAGAAATTTGTCCAGGGAAAAGCAAGGCTAGATCTCTTGCCTAGAAGACAGACTATCCCTCCCCCTCTATTTGGGGGGGGGGGGGGGGGTGTAGATAGATAAATATAGAGGAGGGAAACATGTAGGACTTTGATTAACCTCTTCCAAGGATGCCAGAAATGGAGAAGGTAGAAAACTACAGGTAAATGGCTCTTGTCCCAAATGTGCTGATGGAGAATTGCCAACATGACTCTAGTTCACATATGAGCAATCAGAGACCATGTTCTGTCAACCCCTGATCTGATTACTCAAATACAAAATGAAAAAGACACTCATCTTACATTTGCATACAAGGAAACCTCATTAAATACATTGCCTAATTAAACTGCTGCCAAAAGCAGCATGTGCTCAGTAATGGAAACCAACTGTGAAGTTGATTAAATGCAGCCAACACTGACCATGATTATAAAACACATGGCCCATATTAGGTAAACATACTGATGGGAAACTTTTGTGGCCCTTAAAAAAAAACAAACAGGCAGTTGCTCCCCGAAGAGGGAGCTGGCACCAAGCCTGGAGGCCCAGAGCCACCCCTGCAATACCAGTCCGGCACTTTGAGGCCCAGAGCCAGCCCTGACACCCTCCCCATGGTGCTAAAAATGCTTGATCTTACCCAAAAGGCCAAGATGCTGGTGGGAACATGCCACAAGGATAGATTAGTTCAGCCATAATCTGTATAACATAAATGGTAGTGCCCACTGCATGCAGTCACCCTCAGCACTGACTTTTTCAGGTCATAGTGAGCCACTGCATTCATACATTTTGACTTTGTCTTCACTTAAACAGCTGAGCTGAGCCTTTCCTGTTTCCAATGATTTATTTTTCTTCACCAGCCTTAAAGGTCTGGTAAACGTCACCAAATGGGGCCCCAAACATTTCACTGAGAATCCCTCTGTCACCCCCCTCTGCCAGCCTTCATATATGATTAGTGCAGCTCTGCTCTTCATGAGGTGCAGTCAGACCAGGTTGCCCTGTGCCTCCTCTGCATATAATTTTTTTGAAAGATCCCAAGACTTGTGACAAAGGAAATTTGGTTGTAATCGTGAGTGGGTGTGTAATTAGCACGTGAATTGTTTGTGAGGGGTATCTGGAGTACACACATATACTGAATTGTGGGGTCACCGTAGCTTGAAAAAAATTAACTGTGCTGGGGTCCAGCTCAATGAACTATAAGGTAAATCAGGAGCCTTTTGGCTTTGGTTTTGCACGGGAGTATTTAAAGCCCAGGCTGAAGAGGCTGGGAAGTAAGATACTTGCTGGTGGTAGCACCACATAGATTTGAACGATGGGGATCTACACAGTTGATGGAATTTGGAATGGATTTGGCTAATTTGACTTGAGGCACGAAATTTAATTTAAAAAAGAAATGCATAGTTTGTACCTGCTGGTGGTAACACCATGTGGACCTGAATAACTGGGCTGTGCTCAGTGGGTGAAATTCAAAACTAATTTGACTGATTTGGCCTGAGATGCAAAATTAATAATTAAAAAATGCATAGTTTATACTATATATAAACAGGCATGTAGCTGTTGCAGTGTCTCAAAGCAGTTTAAGATGCCACAAGAGGCACACTGAGAACAAAAAAATGTTCACCACACAAAAAATATTTGCAGTGCGGACTCTAAAATTGATACCAGGAAATCCCAGTATCAACACCCCCCACCCCCCCAAAAAAAACAAAACAAAAAAACCCCAAACAAACCCATGCTGGAAAACCCGGAGCCGGTCCCCGCAACGGAGACACTCTGGCACCCTGCTAAAGCTTCTCTAGGGCTGCCCCTTCCTCTTGCTGCCCCAACATGCTGCCTCAGTGTGCTGGGGCAAATAGGAGCAGGGCAAGGCTGCAGCAGTAACCTGGACCCAGGTGCTGTCCCTGGTAAGTAGGGACATGGCGGGGAGGGGGACTGTTCAGGAAGGGTGGGTCCCCCACAGCAGCAGAAGCAGCAGTCAGGCACTCGGGGCCTGCTGCTAGCGGAGCCTGCCAGCGGCACAGCCCGGGCCACCTGAGACCCAGAACCACCTACCCAGGGTTGTGTGCCTTTGAGACTCTTGCTGTCACTCAGGGTCCTGGCACTGCACGCAGGGGCTGCACGTCTGGCCAGGCCAGATCCTGCCTCCATGGAGCCGACCCAGCCCAGCAGTGTGCAGGGCTCTTGGAGGAAGGGCCCAGCCCGGCCCAATGTGCGGCCCCTGTATGCAGTGCTGGGGCCCCGGGTGACAGGAAAAGCAGCCCAATCCTGCCTGAAGACTTACAGCCCCAGTCCAGGCTTGCAACATGTGGCACAGGTGGTGCTGGATCTCAGGAAGCTGGAGCTGTGCTGCACCGCAGGGGGGAGCTCTGCCAGCAGTGGGCCCCAAGCACCTGACGGCCGCTGCTACTCCTGTGGGGGGCCTGTATGCCATGCGGAAGGGGGATGGCAGGACCCATCCCTCCTGAGCAGTTACCACCCCCCCCGCCTACAATCCACCCACAAACCCCATACCATGTCTACAACCCGCCCCCACATACCCAGCCACAAGCCCCATACCTCCCACAAACCTCACCCCTGCAAACCCTACACCCACCCACAAACTCCACATCCCTGCCCCCACATATCCTCCCACAAATCTCACACCCTGTGTGGCCAGGCAGCCACAAGGGCTGGGTTACTACCTGCTGGTGGGAGCTGTGGCTGCAGGGGCAACTGCCACTGGAGCCCTGCTCCATGCCTACACCAGTGCTGGGACATGCATCCGCAGCCTGTAGGAACTCCTTGTCCCAGGAACCCATAGTGGGGTATGATGGACTGGTGAGAGGGGTGGAGATGGCAGCAGGGGTGTATGTGTGAGAAAGAGAGATGGGGGTTGGGGGTGGGGAAGCGCTCTGGGTAGGAGAGGTTGCCAGAACCAGGTTTAGAGCCCCCCCTGCCCTCCTAGAGCAGCCTTGCCCAGCCCAGTCCCTAAGCCACAATCAGGGGCTTCCCAGGAATGGCATGGGGATTGCTGGGGCCTGGGCACAGGTACAGGGAGCAGAACAGCAAGGACTGGCACTGCTCAGAACCACAAAGCAGCAGGTGAGACAGCTGCTGCTGAACTCATGTCCTGGTGCTGGGATGGAGTTGCTGCCGGGAGGAAGCTAGTGGGAGCAGGCAGGAGCTGTGGGTCAGGAGTGAGGGGCACTGGGGAGGACTGTGAATTGAGAGTGAGGGGCAAGGGCAGGGGCAGGTCACTGGCATATCAATGCTGCGCAATGCCCCACATCCTGGTGAGCGAAGGGGACAGGGACAGCTCTGGTTTTTCTATGATAAAAAAAACAAAAGCAAATGCCAAAGCCTATAAATATTTAGAATTTGTTTATTATGGTGATAGAGGCACTGGTAGACTTCCAGATTGTTTTTAAATTGTAAATATATCAGTGAAACACTGCCCAACTGATCTCTCTCTATATAGTGGTGTTTCATTTTAATCACAGAAGAACATGGATTTTGGGTATTTTAATGAGAAATTGGGGGATTTTATGGCAGAATTTGCAATTTTTAAACAGGAAACACCAGACTCTCTGCTGATGAGACAAGTGGTGAGACCCCGGGCAGAGGAACCTACCCAGGGTCAGCACCGGGAACCCAGTTGGAGGGCAGATGAGGTGGCTGACCTGGCCATTTAGGGCCAGGAGGGCATACTTTGACAATTCAAAGCAGGCTACCACAACAAGCACATTTTCTGGGCGATAGCTGCCCAGATAGCAGGGCGGCTGACACAGGGGGCTGGCATCCCCAGATACTAACTGGCTGGGCCTCAGAAGCTCCTGAGGGCAAGTATACTCCCCCTGGCTGAAGATTCTGGAGGAGCTGGGCAGGGTCAGTTTGCCCCAAGTGGCACTATTTGCCCCACACCAAAGTGTATGTTCAGCATGTGTGCTAAGGCACAAATCTCCAGCACAAATTTGTGCTGCTGCTATTTGAGCTGCTGCAAGTGCACATGCCTGGATGTGTGGGACAGCAGGGCCTGACAATAAGCATAGGTGAGGAAGGGGCTGCAGGGCAAAGAAGTGGGGGGAAGGGGCAGAGGGGCTACCTGCCCCCCTTCCCCCCCCCCCCAAAAAATTATTTTCCCTGCTAAGTAGTGAGAGGTGGATAAAATCAAGAAAGCCTCCAATAATTTGATTCTATACCTGGAAAATTGTAACAAATTTATACATTTTTTTGTATATAGAATATAATTGTGGGGGGGTCATATTATATCCAGGATTCTTATATTAGAGTATATATGGTAATACTCGTCTAATTCCAAAGATGGAAATGGCTTCAGAAAACATTAATTGGTTCTAAATTTTGTGCAACAATCTGTAAGTACCTATGTAACTTTGAGATGGGAGTGAGTGGAAGCTAGCTTTCATAGATCTTTTTGGTAAGGTTAAAAGTTTTATCATATGAGCTGTTTTACAACACAGGCCATATAACTACTCCCCCAGTATTTTTTGGAGTGGAGAGAATGATTTTATTTCTCTGTCTGGAAATATATACTGCAGAGCTCAATATCTCAGTGCTAGAGATGAGAACCATCCCACAGATGTGTAATATATAATTATGATGTTATTTCTTTAGAACCACCTATAAATGTAGGGCATGTCAGGTGGATGACTTCAGTGCCATGGATGACTTCAGTACATAAACAGACGTCTCTCTTGTGGTACTGTATGGGTTTTAGAATAAACTGTCCCTTCTTGATTTTTTTTTTAGTATCAGTGTTTGGTACAAGGCTGTGTGGAGAAGTTCAAGAGCAGCAAAGACAGAAAAGATCACTTGGTCACAGTTCATCTTTATCCTTCTGATTTTCGATTTGATAGACCAAAGAAAGCTAAAAGGTAATTGCCAAATGCCAGACAACATAAACTTTTATCTCTCTGCTGCATAATAGGTGGGGTCTCAAATGAACCACTGGGAAATCCAGCAAATTGTGTGCTTCCCTTGAGTACCATATATCAATTATGCAAACCAGTATCTAGGATTCCAGAACTCCTGTATTCCCTTCCTAGCATTGCACAAGCATTTGCCCCCAGAGGAATAGCAGCTAGAAAGCACTTTCACAGTCAGTAAATGATCTTATAAGACTGTGTAAAGGTACAAGACAAAAACTTCTGGCTTTCAGGTCCTCTCAACAGCTACAGCTTGCCCTGTTGCACAACTAAAGAGTGATACTGAAAGCTCACATTCATTTGTGATCTTGGGGCAACCCTCTTTGGTACAGAAGATGCTTTTTAAAACTTATTTTCATATTTTAAATGCATTTAAAATGCACCTGTGACATTGGGGCATTTAAAGGGCTTTGGATTCTTTCCTTGGTTATTTGATTCTCCTGTGGATTTTTTTGTAAGGGATATAACATTTCAAGAATTGTGCCTGTAGTTATTAACTCATTTGTGGGCGATGGGTCCTAAAACTGGACTTGAAAAATTGAGGTTGATCTTTATAATCAAAATAAGGTAATGATTTACTTCTGCAGCAGCACCAAGCACAGCAAGTCTCCCTTGCTACAGAATGCAAGCATGCCAGTAGATATTAAAACTTTTGAGCAACCTCAAGTGGATTCCATGGAAATATCTCCCGTTGAGAATATGGAGAATGCCTCTCAGCCTCTGAGCAGCCTGATCTCACTGCCACCAGAGAAACATCTCAACAGATCCAGGTCTGTTTCCTTTTACCTATGACTCCAAATTATGAGCTGCTGCTCTGTGGATTAAAGTTACCACCAGTAAAATTTAGAACAGTGCTTGGTCTAATTGGGACTTGCAGAGGGTAGTCTGTAGAGGCAGTTGTGGTTCCTGTGCAGCTTCAGGACCACTGCAAAGTGCTGCAATGGGAGTTAAGATATTGCCAGGCCTCACAGGACCTGTTCGTGTGCTAGCAGGAGAAATTTGTGGGCAGCATTCTGCAAGGGAAAAGAAGTGGCCTGCAAGCCAGACTTTACATATTTAAAAAGTCTGACCTAGTTCAGTACGAAGCTAGGTTTTAAGTTAAGTAAGATAAAACATATGAAGGGTCAGAGTAAGATAAAACAAAAAAAACATGGGAGGAGTTAGTTTGGTAGCTTAATTTATTATATTGTCATTAAGTGACTGCACAATGCGTGAAACATTATAGCACTGCCCATGAGTTTGGATGGTAGTATCCCAATTTACAGACTGGGAAACACAAGCAGAGAGGCAGTGTTTTTCCAGGTTCACACAAGAAGTTTATGTTGTGGCAGGACTAGAATTTGAGTTTCTTGCCTGAATATAAGGTTGCATTTACTGTGGCAAAACTTAACAAATATCTCCCACCAGTTCTGCTGGTATGATTACTCATGAGGCTCTAAGATAGTCAAGACTGCATCTGTCAAATGTGCTGAAAGCATGTCCGAATAAAACTGAAGAAAATTGACTCAGTTTTAGGGAACCTCTGTATGTGAGAGCACCCTGATGGTGGCCCATGTGAAACAAAATTAATGTTCCTTGAAAAACTCCCTAATATTGCCTAGGCCTCAGCCCTGTGCTTTTGTTTCTACCTGTAACAGTTGTATCATCTTTTTAAAGCATACAGAAAGGGACACAGTCTATTCAAGTACATCAGTGTGTGAATCAACTTAGCTAAATCATAGCAAACTTTCTGTATGGTTTATACCAAATCACAGATGTATCCATTTCCTCTAACACCCAGCTATATAGCCTCAAGCCCCTAATTGATCCTTTCTGCCTGCAACGTCCTCTCTCTATTTCAGATGCCAAAACAAAACTTTGTTCATGATATACTGCAGATGTTCAAGAAAACTATCATGCCTGTCCTGCTGGGCTTCTGAGCTTGAATCCCATTGGTTTTAGTTTCTTTGTCATTTGGGGTGAGAAAGGAGTATAAGAGATTAATCTTCATAGGGTCACCAATTTGTAGTGCCAAGAAGAGCTGTCAATTGCAGTACTCAGTGCATATCTTCATAGCATGGTGCTTCCTTTCCTAGTGCAATCAATTTGTCGATAGTGTTGGCATTTAAATTAACTAGGTTTGCATGTTAACAGATTGAAAAATACAGGACACTCTTTCCTTCCCACGCCCCCCCATCGTGCGCCTCCCTAGGAGTTCACAATTTAGTTTATTTTCAGATTTAGGCAGATCCCACTGCATTTATGACATGTGTTCCCACTTGAAGGTTTTTTTTGTCATTTACAAAAACTTCTAATGAGAATTTAAGTTCTAGAGAATTAAATGGAAACTGAGGTCCTTGTGCAGTACTCTATACACGTCAGGTTCTGCCTTTACATTGCTTAATGCATCTCTATTAAGCAGAACTTCTGCTAATGCTTCCCATTAAACAGCAACCATTTACCATTCAGTTTTGGGTTTTATCAGCCTCGCGTTGGGCATGTCATGGTATTCCAGTTAAGGGTATTCTGACCAATTAGCATGTACAGAAATGCAAAAAAATATGCTATTTCAATACAAAGTGCTTTGTCAATGCAAAATGTTTTCTTTCCAGAATCCCATCTACCATTTGCTTTGGGCAGGGTGCCGCTCGAGGCTTTAAAAGCATGAGGAAGAAAATCTGAAAATCACTGCACCAGATTTGAGGAATGACCGAAGTACTGAAGATCCAAAAAAAGCTTGGTCCACTGACATTAATAAAAGTTACAGCTAAGCACGGATAGGTTTGTTTGATCCCCTGCTTGAGCGCAGTAGTGGATGTATCAAGTCTGTTGTACACCAGTGGCATGAAAGACTTGGGACAGTCCAGATGGATCATCCCTGATCATGTAAAAACACTCGTTCCATAAAGGGGTAGTAGATAGAAGGGAGGGAGAAGGGGATGTTCTAGCTCTAGAAAGTCTGAATTCCATAAACTTATTGTGGGGAAGGGAGGCACAACCCAATAACTGTGTTTTGCAGGTAGACATTACAGGAATATCAGGGCAGTATCCTGCTTGGTTGCAAGGAATACATCAGGATTTGCCATTATAGGAAGTTATCAAGTCACCCTGACAGGATCCCAGTGTCATGCTGGGATACATCATATTTGCATTTGTTCTTTGCCTGGCCCAACAGTATGTGTGTCCTTTTCTCTGACACACCCCCCCCCCCCCCCAAAAAAAAAAAAAACCCAAAAAACAAAAAACCAACAAACCTACACATGCCTCCAAAGAAGAAGAGAGATGTGGAGGTATTTGTGTCTCACCAGCTTTTGTTGTGCTCTTTGCATGTAGCAGGGGCAGCTCCTCCATCATTCACACCATTTGTCTCTCCCAATTTCAGACACAGAAGGAGGGGCAACATTGTTCTTAGGGGGACAGGATAAGATTTGTGAATAAGGGCTTTGAAGACCCTTACATGACTTCAGAGTCTGAGGCAAGGATGCTGCTCTGAGGGTTGAGAATTACTGCAGTGCCTAAAATGCATTGATTTGAGGGTAATTCAAAGGGTTCAGGAAAAAAATTAAATAGAGTATTTGTATAGAGAAGCAAGACTGACAATGACAGAAGTTCTTAATATAAAAACTAATTGCATCTGAAGCAGTCTACTTCTATTAGCAAGCTTTCAAAGAGGACAGTAAGGCCAGAATGCTGTTTCCACATCGTTGTTTTTTATATAAGTCTTCACAGAATGGCTCTGGAGCCATAGAAAATCACATGGAAAGGGAGTTGAGACTTCTAAAGATGCCCTTGCTTGCAGAATCATATCCATTCTAATCATATGCAGAGACTAAACCTTGCAATGTTGTGATGCATTGGCTCAGCTATTGTGCTCTTAAGAAAAGAGTCCATTTTTTAACAATTTATTTGGAAGATTAAAAGTTCAGATCCACTCTATAAATGCCAGACTGGAAGTTATCTTGCCTTTGTTTTACTTCCTTATAGATACCATCAGTGCTTCACTCGTGTGTACAGATGAAGTAATGGAGCATTCAGATATAAAGTTATGTACAAAACAGGTTTAGAACATAAACTGGGACTAAATTGTTTTCCAACCTTTTTCATTCTGATATGCTCTGAAATTTTAGAGTGGGAGGCCTTTCCAGAAAAGTTATTTGCATAGTGTGCTGCAACAGAAGACTGCATTTAAATAAATACATTTTTTAGGCCTCCTCTGAACTAACTTCTTAAGGCTTGCATGCCACCCTTGACAAGTAGGGCCAGTAGGGTTTCATATTTTACCCTATGTAATACTTTTTAAATTATTCTATGAGTTTGCTGTGGAGACAGGAAGATGGAATGTTTTTTTGAATACCCACAGCCCCCCACATCCCTACAAAAAGGGGCTACATTTGTGGATGTTGAGGGAGGGGTGAAAAGACTCCCTTTGGTGAGAGAGAGGAGGAGGAGGGAAGGAATGGAAATGGCCATAACTTCTCGCTTAGAGAGGGAGGCCCTGGCCTTGAGGGAGAGTGGTGGGAGGGGGTGGTTAACTTATCTCAGCTTGTGTCTCTGCCTGATGAGTCAGACACAAGTCATCCTCCCCAACCATGGTCAGGCCATCTTCCCGCAACAACTCACTCCCTTAGAGAATCTGTGGATTAACATGGTGTGTCAGCCCCAGGGGGCCTGATAGTATCTACCATGTTGGAAGAAGACACCGAGTTCAGGAAGGGAACCAGTGGGTCAGGAACTGCCCACTGGAGTTGTGCTGGGCAAAAGGAGATACAGTGGGCAGGGGAGAAAACACAATCAGAGGCACAGAGAAAGGCACCTGGTGCCTGTTCCCCAGTCTTTCTCCTCCTCTGTCTCAACTGGGATCACGGCTATTGGGAACCCTCATATTGTGCTGCTGCTGGTATTTGCAAAGTTGCTGGCTAATAAAATGGCAGTCTCTTCAACCTCATTCAGGATGCAGCTGCTGATCTTGCATGCATCACAGACCTGGCTGGACAAGGCTTCTGAGCTGGTGCTTGCCCTGATGGTTCTAGGTGGATACTCAGTGCAGCATAAGGCTTGGTGGGGGGGGCACAGCAGAGTGCCAATAGTCTTCAAGGAAAATCTGGCGCACAGGTGGTATCCATTACCGATTTTGTCCAGCATGGAGTGTGTTTGCCTTGCACTCGAGGCTGAGTATTGATTGAGAATTCTGCTGGTGTACTAGCTACACTGCTGTACAGCTGATTACCTGACCTGAACTAGCCAAGCGGGTCTCAGAAGTGGTGTTGAAGATGCCCAGACTTACTTTCTTGGGGGACTTCAGCATCCATGCTCTCTGGGGCTAGAAAATGACTTCATCGTTTCCAGGTCAACCATAGGGATATCTGAGAGAGTAACTGGTCCAACTTATGGAGTGGGGCACATGCTGGACCTAATGTTTTGGACCTGCCTAGATACAAGGGCTCCAATGATTAGGAGTGTTGTTTTGAAACGAAGACCAGCATTAATAATTATTAGCTAACTTAGTGTAACTGATAGCCTGTTAACTCAAGTGAAAATAGCATAAGAATTCTTGAACTAGGATGGATATAGTCTAACTCCAGCGGAGTTAGGGCATGTGCATACTTCTTTAAAGGCAGTTTGTCTTGTAATTTCATTCAGGGCTCAGCCCTGGTGGTGAAAATGTAACTTTTAATTTTCTCAGGGAAACACCTTTGCATGAGCTTCCCATTGAGTTGAAAAGCTATCTTGTACTGGTTTGGATTGTGTGCGTTTGGGAAGGAGGCTCTCAACTTCCAAAATGCTCTCGTCTGTTGAAAATAAACATACTCAGCTATGAGTGAATGCCTCGTGTCTGATTTCCATATGCCTGTTTGTGCACACTGTTGTACAATACAATGTTTCTTTGTGGGTGTGGGGTGAGCTTTTGCTTGGGAACACCTTGCAAATACTATGGGAGTCCTGCAGTGTGGTTGTTGTAAGGGCTGATTCTGGCTTGGGGTACGCAGACCAACCTGAAGTTTGCCATGTACCAGTTACGGTGTTGCCCTGCTTTTGAAATGATGCCTCATGCTTGATTGGCAAAGTCACAATTAACTTGGTGACCTAAAAGTAGGATTCCTGCCTGTGATACCAAGGGTTCTTTGCCCATGGCCAAGGAAAGCCCTGCTAAAATAATGTCAAACTTGAATTTTTTTCTCCACTAAAAACCTTTGAAAGCCAAATGAAACAATTGGGGGGGGGGGGTTATGAGTCTTGCATTGCTCTTGCTGGAGAGAAGAAGCTATGAGTTGGTTCAGGTACTTGAATGGGCTCCAGAAAAAATAGGGTTCTGCCCCCTTGCACTGCCATCAATATGTTTGATTTCAGACACGTTCTTTAGAGAAGATTTTAGAGGTGGATACTAGTTACGTGTTACTTGCTTTCCGGCTATGAAAGGGCAGCCCCTTCGTTCAGCCACTGTGGTTGGCTAGGAAACTGGCAGGAATTCTCTCTCCTTTCTGCTCTCTTCTTATTGGAGAATAGAAGTTTTATTTGAGAAGGGCCTGGAGAGGCTGCCAACTAGGGTGTATGCTGCTGCTGTTTCAGCAAACTAAGGCTGTTTTATTCTTGAATGAGAGACTCCATACAAGTATTTAACCCTTACACCAGCACTCTCCAACTGCCAGCTTATGGATTGCAGGCAGCCTGCGAGGGGCCAGCATGCAACTTGTGGGTTGCATGGGGCCTACTGGCCCCTGCAGCCACCTCTTCCACTGTTGCATGGTAGGGAAGATCCCCAAGGGGCAGGAAGGCTGCCCCTTGCCATTGGCATCCATGAACAGCCCTGATGTAGATGAATGCAATTGTTTCATTTGTTTACATTTGTTGTACCTTTCAGCTTAACACAACAATTAGTGCAGGGGCAGGCAATTATTTTGGTCAGAGGGCCGCTTACTGAATTTTGGCAAGCCATCGAGGGCCACATGACAGGCAGCCCAGGGCAGATTAATATTAATTTTCTAAATTTTTTAGGGGCCCTGCGGGCCGGATAGAATGGCCTGGTGGGCCGCATCCGGCTCCTAGGCCACATTTTGCCCACCCCTGAATTAGTGACTGGGTTGGGATCCTAGTCTAGGTGAAAGTGAAACCTTGCAATACTAGGAATGAGTACCCCACTCATTTAGGGGACAAGAGAGAGGATTAAAAACTATTTAGGTGTTTGGGAAAAAGTCCCTCTGTGAGAGTTCATCAGATAAGTGGTGAGCCTGCAATGGGAATTTGCATCAGGGAAAATGCTGTTTTTACTTAGCTAAACTGCATTGAAACTGAAGCTAAACTGCATTACCTGTTCCGTAGCCTACTTGTTCCTGTTAAGCCCCTGGACAAAACACTTGCTGACAATATGAAGATTCTATCAAATCCCCTGTTCTTACAGCCACTGAGGACTGGAAAGCATTTCTGTTTTATAAACAGTTAAAATGATAAGGAAATGACCTCTGAATATGTGACTGAATGAAAGAAATGTAATGTTTCTGTGTTGGAGAGAGTTTCAATGATATACAGGAAACCCTTGCCGTTTGCGGATTCATGATTCGCAGTTTTGAATATTCGCAGTGCAAATATTCGAACCCACGCACTCCCCCTGCATGCTCTCACCATGCTCCCCCTCCGCTGTTCATGAATGTATTTGCAGATTTCCCCATTCGTGGGGATCCCTAAAACATATCCCCCGTGAATAGCTAGGGTTTCCTGTACCATGTAACTGGTTAGTAATGTTGGTTTCCTTCATCTTAAATACCACAGTTATTGGCCGAAACTGGCTTGACCCTAAAATGGGCGCTAAAAGTTGCTGTTTCAGTGGAGACTTTCTCCTATTTAGGACAGTTAACCCTAAAAGAAGACAGCGCAGCAGAAGACATTAAAATAAAAAAGTACCAAAACTTTCAGGTTTGGATTACTTTAACTTTCCTTTTATGAATGCTTAATAGAAGATATTTTAAAGGAGGTGTTTATACTGGGGGCAAGGGCCAGCATTAACTTTGCCTGGAGCTCAGAAATCCCTGTTTAAAGCCGTCATTGTAAATGAGGATTTTCAAACAATGTAGCTGTGCTGACTCCTAAGTCTTTGCCCTCAGTTCTGCAGCAGACTGATACCCTTTTTAGGAGGGAGAAGAAGGGTACTCACTGTACCTGTGAGTTAGAACAAATACTTGCTAGAGCTCTATAGACCTTGTGTTCTGTTTCTTGCTGAGAGAGGTGGGATATTAAGTCTTGTGGTTAGAGCAGGGTTCTGCAAGTTAGGGAGCTCAAGTAAGTCTTTGTTGTTTACTTGGCTTTTCATTCATATACCCATTCATGGGTCTCAGAGCTCTTTATATAGAGGGCTGTGCAGGAATAGGTCTGTTATAATGATAATGAACATAATTTGTTAGTGTATGATCACCCCTTTGTGTTAACTAAAATACAGTCATATAAAAGGATTTACAACAGGGGCAGGCAATGATTTTGGGTGGAGGGCAGCTCACTGAGTTTTGGCAAGCCAACAAGGGCCACATGACAGGCAACCAGGGGCAGATAAATATTAATTTTCTAAATTTTTTAGGGGCCACATCTGGCTCCCGGGCAGCATTTTGCCCACCCTGATTTACAAGATGCTACTTTTCCTGTGGCAAGACTGAATGGAGGCCACCCTAGCCAAGCTCTGAGATTTGCCACACTGCTTTCTCAAAGCAGTACTGGTAAGGGACTCCGACTTGGATCTCTCATTTCAGAGTGACTGTTGATAACCCCATGTTTCCTCACAAACTCCCAGGTACCTCTTCTCTAAAGTGCTTTCTTCATGATAAGGACATGTGAGGCCCTGCTCAATAATGATAAAGATGGTTCCTGACTAAAGCTCCCAGGTCCCTCCTTACCTACCACTCTTCCTTTTTCCCAGGAAGCTGGCATGCTCCTGCCTTCACCACCTGCCTCAAGCTGTAAATGTGCATTTGGAAAAAAGGGAGAAGGCTCAGTGGGGCACAAAAGCATATCCAATGCTGTGGAAATGTGCAAGCAGTAAATGAAAGCTCTTTCCCAAGTTTTCTGGATCTACAAATAGAAGTTTCACAACTCACAAGTCTAAACTTGTAAATCCAAGTGTAGGAAGTTGAAGCTATTCTCACCGGGAAGGTGAAGAGCATCTCTTTCAGCTGACCACTTCCCTTGATCAGTTTTAAATCTTTACCAACCTTCCAATTTTCAGCCTTCCTTCCCCTCCTTCAGCCCCTCTGGGAGCCTGTTGAAAACACTGCAGGAATTTTTAAACAAACTTTTGGTAAAACTACTTATGTTTCATAGATCTGGATCTCAAAACCCTTCTTTCTAAAGATGTTCAGTCCAATATGGACACCCAGTGTGGACTGGAATGAAGGTGTGGAAGCTGAGTGGCGGGTGGGGATCAGCATGCAAAGCAGTACCTCGGCTGCCTACAACATGCTTTGAAGGGGAAGTTATCCAAAGAAATGGTCTCGATTTACTCCAAAGGCAGGGAGAGCTGTAGCTGTTCTAGAATGGGAGCGTCTGCCTGGTACTCACCAGGCTCCGGCGTTGTTAAATTGCACCCTTGCCGTGCGTGTCGTTTCTTAGGTCCGCAACTGGCCGCAGGGAGTCGCGACGACAGCGGCCTGTGAGCTCTACGTCGGGGCGCCGCCGCTGGATGCAGCAGCAGCAGAGCACGGGCACGGGCTCCTTCAGAGCCAACCTCCCGCCCCGACAACGAGGCAAGCGCTGTGGCGCGGTGGGCCGCGGGGCCAGGAGAGCAGGCGGGTGGAAGAGGAGG
>NW_005842594.1:231347-232321 GCF_000455745.1 Alligator sinensis | reverse complement strand
CAGCCGCTTGGCCTTGGCCCTGCGGTTCTGGAACCAGATCTTGACCTGGGTCTCTGTGAGGCTGAGCGAGCTGGAGAACTCGGCGCGCTCGGCGATGGACAGGTACTGCTTCTGCCGGAACTTCCTCTCCAGCGCCAGCAGCTGCGAGGTGGTGAAGGGCGTGCGGGGCTTGCGGTTGTTCTTGTGCTTCCTCAGGGTGCAGGACGGAGGGCTCGGGTGCCCTGCAGGGGACAGACAGGTTTGCAGACACACAAGCGCCTTAGTGCGGGAAGGCTCCTGACCTGCAGACGTGGGAGGGGAACCCGCCACCTCAGGGCCCCGAGCTACCCCATGGGAGCTCCCGGCAGCCAACTCTCTTGCTGCCCGACGGCACCCACCTCGCCTTAGCCCCCAGGAGCAAAGTCTGGGTGTAGCCCCGGGCCGACTGAGGCGCAAAGCAGGCCTCCCCCTCCAGCAGCTAGGCACAAAGCCTGACTAGGCCCTGGCGCAGCCTCCGAGCCCCAGACAGCTGCGCTGGGTAGGAAGCCACCTGCAAGGAGTCGGGCACTCGGGGACTCTTGGCTCTGGTCCGGCAACGGCTCCAGGGGTACAGTAAGCCGCGGGACTGCAGGCGGCTCAGCCAGGTGTGACCAGGAACCTCCCCGGGGCCCAGGCCAGCCGAGTTCATGGGTGACCCGCGGCTCGAGAGAGGGTCAACAGCCGGGCCCGGCCCTTCACGCACAGGCCTCCGCGACTCGGGACTTCGGCTGGCGATTAGCGAGGTCTGCAGAGGGGCCCGGAGCCCTTCGCCCCTACCCAGCGCCCGGCGGCACCAGGCACCATTGGGCGGGGGGGTGTGGCGGCGGTGATCGGCCGAGCAGCTCCGCAGCTAAACAAGCCTTTCTCCTCGGCCCGCACCGGGGCTGCGCTGCTGACACAAGGCGAGGAGCCTAGAGCTACAGGCACCCCGCGTGGGCCGGACGATGGCGACCTCC
>NW_005842594.1:225889-231327 GCF_000455745.1 Alligator sinensis | reverse complement strand
CCCGGCCCCCCCGGCCGCCGCGCCGCCTGCTTGGCCTAGTCTTCACGGGCCTGCCCAGGCCAGCATGTGTCTCCTGCCTTCCCACGCCTCCCTCGTGCGCTCTCTTCCCGCTCCGGCCGCAGGTGCCCGAGCAAGGTCGGGCGCGCGGTGCAGCCCCCGCTGCTCTGCACCCCCCGCTGCTCTGCACCCGCTGTCGGAGAGGGCCGGAGATGGGACCGAGCTAGGCTGCGCTCTCGGCAAGAGAGACTGTGTAACACCGCCCCCCCCTCCCCCGCCCGGGAGCAGGCGGAAAAGCCGGCAGCCCCACTCTCAGCTATATTTGCCCAGCTCAGTCCAAGGCCTCAGCGCCTGGCGCACGGGGACTGCGGGGAGCGGGGGTGACACTTGGGAAACTTACTTGGAGGAGAGGAGTGGGAGGACTTTGCAAACCAAGGGCTGGGCTCTCTCTCACCCGTGCTTTCGGCCGTCGCCGGAAGCTGCTGCTTGCTCCGCCGCTCCGATAAGTCTTGGCCAGGTTCCCCCGCGAACCCGGTGCTCCGGCCCGGGGCAGGGGGTGCTTCGGGGGCAACTTCCGTAGACTGCTGGTGCGTCCTGCTGCTCCTGGGGCCTGGTTTGCCCTCCGAAATGAGTAGGGACTCCACACTGAACGGTAACAGGGAGCTAGAGGAGACTTGATCCCTGCACCCCGGCGCTTTGCAGTTCACCCGGGGCGGGTCCTCCTCGGCCAAGGGGTTCCCCCGAGGGGAAGCGGCGGCCGCTTCTCTGCTGGTCTCGTCGTCGCTGGCAGTCTCCGGGCTGAGTGACCTGTGGGCGGGATTCATTCTGAGAGAAGACGGGGCCATAAAACTCTGGCAGGGGCGAGGCGGTCGGATGAGGTTCAGGCCCCGGGGTCTGGCATCGGGTCTCTAAGGCGTGGGGCGGGCGCTGGGGCCCCGCGCTCCATGCTCGGGGCAGGCCGGGAAGGGGGTCCGAGCTCCAGCTCGCTTCCTCCCAACTTTAACAGCTCTAAAAGTTCTGCCGCTCCTCTTTCATCTAGCCGTCCTCCAATCGGAGCGCCCCCTGTAGCCCATGACGTGCGCGCAGGAGGGGCTGCCATTGGCCGGGGCGCCCTGGGGCCGGGGCTGTCTGGCCCGGGAGGATGAGGGGCAGTTATTGATGGCTGCGGGGCCGCTTTCTCCCGGGAGCGCGGAGCGGCCAGAGCAGTTTCAGCGCAATTGCCCAATGGGGCAGCAGCGCCCTCTCCCCCGACGGCGGGGCGCTTATTGGAACTATGCGGGATGGAGGGAAGCAGGCAGAGGGGCCCCCCATGAGGTCCGCAGGCTTGGCCGGTCGATTATACCCCCAGCATCCGAAGAAGTAAGATGCCCTTTCCAAAGTTTATGCATCTCTGAATTACTTAATCTAGAGTGTGCAAAATGACCCTGCCTTATAGCCTTTCCAGCCTTTGGGCCCCCAGTGTCCCTCTCGGCTGGAGGGGAGGGGGTCGGATAGCACGGATCATCCCCCACCAGTGCAAAGCCAGCAGCTGCCCAGCGCACCGCGTATCCCAAACCAGGGCCCGGCGCCTCGCCCCCCCAACTGCTGCTCTGGAGGCTGGGAATTATTCATCTCCTCCCCCACCCCCTTCGGTTTTCTTGAACTTTGCTGCGACTTTCAGGCTCCTGCTATACTTATCAGCGTAATCGCTAATTTATTACAGCCAGCCCAGCCTTTCTGCTGCTCAACCCGTCCTGGTCCTTTCAGGTTTTTGCTGCTTCAGTTGAGAAGCGCCAGGCCATTCTTCACCATAAGTCAATGCATTTAATAAGGCAGACAAGTTATGTTTTGGAAGGCGCCAGGCACGGCAGGATCAAAAGGGGAAGCTACCTCTGGGAGAATAGGCAACAGTTAAACTCCGCTTAATTGTCCTCAACATTTCACGTCTAGCGCAGGGCTGAGAGGGCCGCGGACGCAGAAGCGGGGCTCTTTATGGGCTGTTAACTGTTGAACTGCTGGAATGATTGGGAAAGCGGCTCCGTCCGGCCGTATCGCAGCTGGGGATGCCGTGGCTACAGGAAAGCATCGAGGTGCATTTAAAGATAGTGAGGAGGAGACACTGGGGCTCTGGCCGCTCCAGCTTTGGGGTTTTCTTTCTTTTATCCTTTCCCTTGGCGGACCAGGGCCCAGCGCTTCCGCACTTGCTGTCGTCCCTTCAAGGCCGTTTGCCTAGAGGGACTAGGGAGGCCGCCAGCTGCCCAGCCGCTGCAGAAGGGTGAGTGCACTGATGTCGCAGTGTGACCACTGGTGTCGTTTTAGGGACCCGTGTCGAGCCGCCCGAGGCCGCAGGAGCGGCGGGCAGTGGGCACTGAGTGGATCACTGAAGCTGTCCGGGGGACGTGTCCCCGCTCCCGCCGGCGCCCGCCGCGGTCCCTAACTCACAAGGCATTTCGTGGGCGGCGGTGCCAGATTCAGGACAACCGGCCCTATTTCCAAGACAGCATGCGCGCCCCTGCCCCCTTTGGTCAGAGAGTCCAGCGGGAGCTCACGCGGCCCCTCCGGCCGAGAAGGAGCGCGGCTGGCCTTTCCGCCGCCCCCCTCTCCCCGGCCGCGGCGGCCGCCACAAGTCAGCTCCGCGGAGATCCCGGCGGCGATCCGGAGGCGGTGGTGGGACAGGAGCTGGGGCTGGAGGAGGCCCGAGGGCCGCACTATGTCCGCGGTGGAGAACGGGGGAGGCAACAGGCGCTTCTCGAGGGCCCTGCGGGCGCGACGAGTGTTGGCAGCTGCGGCTCGGCGGGCTCTTGGAAAGCACGCACCTGGCGGGGCTGGGCAGCGCGCTGGCTGCGGCGGGGCCGTGGCACGGACGTCCCGACGCCTCTCCCCTCTCCACCCCCAGCCCGAATTTGACCCCGGGAACAATGCGGATCGAAGCCCCCCCCGGGCGGAGAGAAGGGGCAGCAGACGGCTTCGGCAGGCCTGCCGGGGGGCCGCAGCCAGCCGCGGGGCAGGAGCTCCTTCACTGAGCTGGGCTGAGCACGCCCGCTGCGCTCCGGCTGCTCGGGCTCCGGGCCGGACCGGGCCAGCCAGGAGCTCAGAAGGAGCCGCGAGACCCGGGCTGCCGCGGTTCCGCTTCGGTCTAGCTGTCTGGCCGGCTGGCAGCGGCTCTCGGCCTGGGAGGAGGAGGCAGGGATCGGGCCTGCTGCCCGGAGAGGAGCCGCCTCCTCCGGGGACACGCTCCGCAAGCTCCCCGGAGCCCCCGAAGCGTCCTGTGAGCTACGCCTTGGTGACACGGCCGAGGGAGGCCGCGAGGTCCCGTTGTCCGGGCAGGTCAGACTTCTGGGTTGGGTTGCCGTTAACCGGAAAGCGACCGGCGACCGGGCGAGGGGCTGCTGCCACAGCAGTGTAACGCGCCAGACAAGGAGTCCGCGACCACGTCGGATCACAGGGCTGATCTGTGCCGGCAGCCGGCCCAGGGCGCTACTGGGTGTTACGGGCTCCGCTTTCCGGGGAGGAAGATCCGCAGAAGGGCAGTGCTGAGGCCGAGCGGCTGAGCGGAGAGAAGCAGCAAGGAGCGCCGGGGCCACCGGAACCGCCCCGCCCCGCCCCGGGGGAAGGTGCCTGGAAATCCAGGGGTTCCGCGGGAACCCGCTGCTGAGAAATTTGGAAGCATTCGAGAGCTGTCGGGCAACATTTTGTTTTCATTTCAATAGAGATCCCCGGAGAAAGAAAACGAGACAGCGAGCTGCGGGACTTGTCCTTCGCTTACGGAAATACTGTCAGGTCCGGGCTGTGGTTTTGTGAGCACCACGTGTTCCTGTTATTTCAGAAACATGCTCGTTAATTATATCCAGATCGGGCTGAAGGTTTTTCGTTTCCTCATTTATTTAGGAATCGCTCAGCAACGTCGAAGAGTATCGGTGAGGGGATCCTTTGGCAATGGGAAGGCAGCAGCCAGCGCGGGCCAGCTGGCCGGGCAGGACCCGCCTCCGCCTCAGCTGGGACAGTCTTTGCCTTGGAGACACTTTAAAGATGGTCTACGGCGCGGGCAGATAATTGTATCATTAACATCGTTTCTTTGAAGTCAGGGATTATCTGCATCTAGTTTATCAGTTGCAAACTTCAGCCTGTTCTTGTGCCACGAGTGACAATAAATATGATTTGTAGGTGGAGACGGGGTCTGATTTGACATACGACTATACAAATGGATCAGTAAATACAAAACAGGAATGTGTATGTGTGCGTATACACTCATTTAGTTGGTCTAACAAACGATAACGCCTCTACCCCAAGAGTTTTGTCTGCCTATCCTGTATGCACGCACGCAAGGGCCCCTGTAACGAGGACAGTTCTTTACATCCACGATTTAGGTGGAGGGATTTTTTTCTTTAGAAACCTGCGGTGGATACATACATTTATGGAGAGACGAATCGGTGCACATGAACTCCCCCGAAACGAGGGGGTGCAGCTCATCGCGCTTCTGCGAGGGCCACGCAGACCGGGATTCGTGAGAGAAACGGCGGAAAGACTTTGCTGTCGCTTCTTCTACGGCGGAATCGCCTAGGACTCCTCCACCCCGGCCGAGGAGACAATTCGCTTTTGAGGTATTGATTGTTGTTATTGATATTAGCGCTGGCGTTATCGCTTTTGGCGCATTTACTACGATTACCATTATTATTACTGCTGTTGTTTGTTTGTTGTTTTTATATGTGACGCTAATTAATGATCAGTAACAATAACAGTTAACCACGACACATTACTACCTCTGTTAGCTTGTTAGCTATACTAACAATAGTACTGCGCTTCCGATGCTGGCACGGAATCAGGCCTCCCTAGACCCAAGAGAAGCTGGCAAGTGGGAGAGGATCGGGGCAAGAAACCCGCTTTCTACCGCTGTGTGACACAGGGCACTGAGCAAGATGGACCTGATATTCTGACTCGGTGAAGGGCAGCTCTCCTGTTCTTCTAGAACAGATCACCGCCTATTACGAAGCAGCAATGCCCCGGTCCCAGCCATGCCTGCGGAGCAGGGAGCGGGTGGCGGTTCCGAAGGAGGAGGATGCTGTTGCGGAGCGGAGCGGGGTGCGCCGAGCGCTGGCTGGGCTCTGCCCGTGGGCTCTGCCCGTGCAGAGACCCTCGCCCTTCCTGCTCGAGTTGGTTGGGGTCGGCTGAGATCCCCACGCTGGGGATCAGGGGCGACGCTGCTCAGCCGAGCAGGTGCCCGCAGCAGCCCCAGGCGCTCTGCCTGCCGGCCGGTAGACAAAAAAAACGCTCCTGAAGTCTGCGTG
Organism: Alligator sinensis; assembly: GCF_000455745.1. Lineage (NCBI taxonomy): Eukaryota > Metazoa > Chordata > Crocodylia > Alligatoridae > Alligator > Alligator sinensis. The sequence goes on along the minus strand of NW_005842594.1, from coordinate 226,066 downwards.
GCCCCTTTGGCCGTGGCTGTGCCGGGCCCCCTTGGAGATCCCGGCGCAGCGGCGCAGGCTTTGGGGCTTATCGCACTCGATGAGACGCTCCTCCCGGGGCAGCGTCTCCCCCGGGGCGCGCGGCGGCCCCCGGCCCCCAGGCGTGGCCCCGGCGGCAGGTCCGGGGGGGCGATGGAG
>NW_005842594.1:200100-225495 GCF_000455745.1 Alligator sinensis | reverse complement strand
GCTCTCCTGACGCCACGGACCCGCTTGTTGCGTGGGCCCGGGGCCGCTCCTGCTTCAGCGGCTCTCCCCGGCCTCCACAGCGCGGTCCCTTCGCAGCGCTGCTGCTCCTGCGGGGCCTTCCCACGATCCCCGCGCCCGCGGGGCTTGCTCCTGGCCCATCCTCCTGCCCGGGCAGGGGAACTACCATGATTGCCAAGGTGGTTTTCTCTACTGGGTGGGGAAAACCATGAACATGGCAAGTGGGGCGGGGTAGTAATGCATAGCTAGCCTCCCACTTTCACTCGGGGCATCCACACCCCAAGCCTCTCGGCTTCAGCCTGCGTGTAGGATGCCTGCCAAAGGATTTGGAAGTATCTGAAGCCCCAGGCAGGGTGGAGGATGCTTGCGGGCAGCAGGGCCACATATGGTTCCTGAATGACTCACACGGATTTGGAATTAATTTGGTTGATTTGACTTGGGACATGAAAAAGTTTCCTTAAAAAGGAAAATCCTCCTGTCCAGCCAAGGCCCAGGTCTTCTAGAGAGCCATTACAAATGGTCCCTTCTTGTGCCTCATTGACCATGGAGTCTTCATGGAAATTTAAGTTTCCCTTAGATACCCCTGACTCTTTAAAAGCATGAGCATGAATTAAAGGGAAAGGCTCCTCCAAGCCTTGCTGCCATCATGTTACTTTTAGCGCTGTCACTAGTATGCATCCAAATACTACACAGCTTTCCCTCTCATCCCCAACAGAAACTGTAAACCAGTGGGTGCCCTGACTCCATCAGCTACACCTACCATGTGACACTATCACATACACAATATGGTTTAGGGGGTCTTCCTGCATTCTCTTGGATTTGGACTCCTGAGAACATGAAGACTCTAACCAAAATTAACAGTCATCTTTTAAAGGCTTCGCAACCTAGATGAGGTACCGCATCCCGCACCATAGATGCCAACTTTTATTTTTGCCAAAGGGGACCTAAGATGATGCTGCCCCCTTCCTCCTGCCCCTCATTCAGCAGTACGGCTGGAGCATAGCTGAGCAGAGCCGGGGGGGAGGGAGGGGAGGAGGCAGATGCAGGCTGCCCACTGCGGGCTTGGGGATCCCTGCCCTGCTGCCTTCCCCCTGAGAGCTCCATGCCATGGTGAGGCACCTCCTGCCCACTCAGCGGCAGCAGGGGGCACAACTTCGCACTACTGTTCCCGCTGCTGCTGTGCCGGCAAGGGGCATCTCACCATGGCAGCACAGGGCTCCCAGCAGGAAGGCAGCATGGCAGGGAGCCCCAAGCTCACAGTGGGTGGCCTGCAGCCACCCCTGCCCCATGCAAAAATCTGGGGAGCATGTGCCTCTCTATGCTCCCCTCCCTGGCAATGTGTGTAGCCTGGGTGTTCAACCACCCTGCCATTTGGAGGAGCCTCCCGTGGCTCTGTCCCATTCCCTGGGCCCTGGCCTCATGCACCTCCCTACCTGGGCAGTGACCCCAGGCCCAGCCATTGCCCCATTCCGTCCCTCACCGAGGGGGCCTTGATCTGCCCCTCCTCCCATAGACTTCCCTGTAGGCAGCTGAGAGAACTGCTCTCCACCATTGCCTGGGGCTGTATTTCTAGCTATGTTCATATTTGCACATGGCACTCCCTGCATTCCACTTTCCTCAGCCCCTTGCAGGGGTCCACAGCAACCTGGGTTTGTCAGTCTTTAATTAGAGATGGGTGGTCACCATAGGCAGAGGGAAAAAAAAATATTTGCGGGGACTGAGAACATGTGCACATGCACACTGGCGACACGTAGGCAGTGCATGTGGGCACACCCCCTAAGTTCGGCTGTGCACCCCCTGGAAATGCCAGCTGTGAAACCGGAAGTGCCAGCAGAAGTTGGTGATTTCAGGCTCAGCGATTGGCTGCTGGGGGAACCCCCCCACAACAAGTTGGTGATCTGGTCCATTCATAGGCCCATCTGTGAAAAGTGGTTTGTAAATTCCCTTTGAGGATCAGGACTGAGAGACTGGAGACAGAGTGGCTTTTTTGTGAGAAATGTGCCCCCACAGGTATTCGGGTATTCTTGTCTGTAATACATTGGTTTAATATGTTGGCAGGTTTTGCATTTCTTGTCATGGTATGGTCTGGATCCATTTGGTGTGTTTTGGGCTGTACGAAGTTGGTTTCTTGTGATGAAGTTAGTGAGGTTCAGTGCTTGTTTGAATTTACAAACCACTTTTCATAGATGAGCCTATGAACTTGACTTCATCAACCTCCTGGATACAAAAACTCATAGACTTAATAAAGACATTGGATTTATGATACACTATAACCTGCCTGATATCTGACTCCCCAGGTACCTCTCCCCTCCCCCCCCCCCAAGCCTGTCCCTCACCCCCTGACACCTCAGTTTACATTTTCATTGACTGGCTTTCTTGCTTGCATTGCATGCCAGCCTCTGGCTTCTTCACTATTCATTCCAGCCAGGAAGAGCACACACACACCAACTAGATGCTTTCTCAGCTTGATGAAGTGCTTTTAAACCTGAAAGCTTGCTAAAATATATTTCTCCAACTATTCAGTTGGTCTAATAAAAGATATCAGAGGTACCCTCGACTGGTCCATGCTGGGGCCAGTACCCAAAGTGGGGTCAAAGGGCCAGAGGCCCACCTCAAGGAATGCCCAGAGCAAGAGGCTCAGGATTCCAACTGGCCTAAAGGTGGAGCCAGGGCCTAAGGGGGAGCCAAAGGTCCCAAAGAGGGGACCACATCTGGAGGAGGTGAAGGATGCAATGTGTGAGGCATGGGCCACAGTGTTAGGGGAGGTACAGAGCTGTGGAATGGATGTCACTCCAAGACATCTAAATGAGGAACCTTCTGCCTGGGAAACATCTGAATCAGTTTTCCATCAAGGCATGGCAGGAAAGAGGGGTGGGCAGTTGGCCCAGAAACAGATGGGTGGGCAGAGATCTAACTGGCACCAGGAAGGCACCCTGTCACAGGCTACCATCCCTGCTTGTTTCATCCCACTGCTCCTTAATACACATGCACCAGAGTCACATGTCACAAGTTTTGCTTTGAACAGTTTGAGGTGCAGTTTCTCAGAAACCCCTGTACCTATCTCCTTGAAACGTGGCAAGCTTTGTGGCCTCAGAAGGGGCTACCATCCCTGCTGTTTTCATCATGCTCTACCTTAACACTCACATGTGATATGAGTTTTGCTTTGAACAGTTTGAAGTGCAGCTTCACAACCCCTCCTGCACCTATCTCCTTGAAATTTGACAGGCATCATGCCCTCAGAAGGGGCTATCATGTCTGTAATTCCCATCTGAACCAGGCATGAAATGACAAAGTTATAGGCATTTTAGTGATTCCTCATTATAGCCTATGGCAAAATCACCAAAACAGCATTGAAACTCTGAAACAGATTTGGCCAAATTGAAGTGGAATAGTGATCTGAAACACTGAAATGAATCACTGTCCTTCAAAATGGACAAATCTGAAACTGAATTGAAACACAGCCATTTTGCACATCCCTACTGCTTACATCTCTGGGCTCAGGAAGGGGAGACCTGCCTGCTGCTGCCAGTGGTGCTCTTCTCCTGCCCAGCTTCATCTGGGGCTGCAGGAGTGCCTGCTTGGGGAGCTAGGCTCAGGTGGGGGAAATGGCACCAGCAGGTGGGTTTTCTCCTCCCTGGACCTGGTTCTGAGCTGGTGGGGAACACCCAGGAGACTGGGCAGGGGGGGGATCCTGCCTACTACTGCTGCTCCCTTCATAGTCCCAGGGTCAGCAGCAGTGATGGGAAGAGGAGGTGCTGCTAAGTACAGAGGGGAAAGGAGGGAGTGCTGGGAGGGGGGAAATGTTTAAGTCCCTGCTTCAAGGACTTTTTAAAGTCCCCAGCTTCTGCTCCTGAGGCAGTGTGGTCTGAAAGTGGGGTGTGACGGCAGCACTACACCTCCTTTGAATTTACCCCTGCTCTTGCTTGACCATTCCCCACTTCCCCTCACCTGTGTTGGAGATTATGGTCAGAGCTACAGCCAGCCTGTCTCAGCAGCTGTTTGAGATGGGAATGTGTGCTGCAGAGGTAGTGAACATGCTGTGAAAAGGAAAAGAACACTGGAAATATTTTCTGCACTTGTAATCTCCAAGGTCTCAAGGGTTTTAGTATGGGAAGAGAGGGAGATGGACGTTAACTCAGTTAAGGAGCAACCTTAACTGTCACTCCACTTACTAGGTGGACCAAGTGTATAGACAGGATGCTGGCCTCATCTGTGCTTGGGGTCCTATGTGGGTGATGGTTGTAATGAGGATCTGAGGCTTCTTGTGGAGAACAGTATGGTTTACATCTGTAGCATGTCAGTAAGCTGCATGGTTTGAGAAGGGGAGACTGAACTGCAGTTGGGGTTATGGCTGTATGTTGTAAGCAATTGTGGGAGGAGGGTTGGACAAGAAGAGATACATAAGAATTCTCCTATGTTTAAAATTACTGTAACCATCATGTAATAAAATTTTCAAGATTTTGGGACATAGTCCAAGTCTGTGATTTCTCTCATTGGTCATGTTAGCAGTTGCTTACTTCATACTTTGCAAAGTATGATCATGCTCCTCACTCCAGTGTAAAGTTTGTTCAGAAAGTAGATCAGCTCTTTTGAATCACACAACATGTTTTATGTTAACCTGGCTACTCACTGTCACATCTGCACATTTGTGACAGTGCCTAAAACCTATGTAAATGCCAAGATGGTGTTATTTGTTGTTTTGTGTCCGTACAAAATGTCTCTCAGCAAAACACATCAGTTCATAAAATTAGTAGATTCTGAGTTAAAATACATGCTTGTACAATGCTAACTCTGTCCTCATTGAACAATGCTCTATATATCCATAGAATGCATAATATCACACTGCCTTGCTACTGCCAACCTACCTACTGTAGCACTGGGAAGAGACATTCTGGTTTTCTCAAGGGACATTGTAACAGGGTGAAAGACAACCCTGTACTTGAGGGGGTAGCCCCAGGGAGGGGGCAGAGAATGAGGCCAGGATGAGGGCAAGGGTAATTAGACATTGTTCACTGCTGAGGAGAGTTTCACACTGGGGGAGAGTTAAATGGCAGGCGGCAAGCTGGAGGGATAAAAGTGGAGGTGTCTGAAGGGAACGCTGCCCTCAGGGCAATACGAGATTGACGGCACGTGAAGACAAAAAGCCTCACTTCGGCAACTGATTGCACCCGTGCAGAAACCCATGGCAAGGGATTGGATTACGGAGAGGGGAGGAGGAAATATTTACTTACCTTCAGGGTCCGATGAGTACAGAATCACTGCGAGCAGATGAGTGTCTCTGGCATCTGAATGGCAAAAGAAGAAGTGGAGTGGAGGTCAAAGCAGTGGGGAAAATCCGTACAAAACGTGGCAAGAGACAAAAAGGGGGAGGAACAAAGCTTAGGAGACTTGTGAAGTGTGGTTGTAAACACTCGTGGGGAGCACAATAAAATGAAATTTCATTTTACCTGTGGCTCAGGTAATTGACTATACTATCTCTTGGGGATGACTAATTTTCTCATTCTCCCAACATCTTAAGGTATGGCAGGCGAGTCCTCATGGGACAGAATTTGTTAGTCACCCCTATACCGGCCACAAGTGGTGCCTTGGCTAGGAAGACAATGCTGAACACTCCCTGGAAGAATGGAGAACATGGAGGGGTAAATCCCCACAGACTGGCAGCAGGCACAACCACTGATATTGAGAATTCTGCAGAGCCAACAGGCTGAAATGGAGGAATAAGTGTGCATGAGGGCACAGGAAAATGAGGCAAGGATTCACCTATTTTCAAGCTAGCAAGACCTCAGTGAGAAGATGGAAGCGCAGCAGGTAAACTGGTCTCACAAGGGAGAGGGGACCAGGATGCCCAACCCCAAGATGATGTCAAGGCTTTTCTAGAAGCCTTTGAGCGAGCCACCATAGTAGCCAAATGGGATCCAGCCATCTGGGCAATTCACATTGAACCCCTGCTAATCAGTCTGGCACAAGCTGCCTATAGAGCCCTCACCCATGCCAAAGCCGCAGCAATTTTGTATCAATTGCAGCTGTCCCCCAAAGCCTATAGACAAATATTTTGAGCAAGAAAGAGAGGGAAGGACCTATGACCTGAGCTGTTAGCTCAAAAGCTGAGGGATTTAGTTGAATGCTGGCTGCAACCTGAGGAATGTATCCTTGGAGAGGTCGTTGACCTAATCATATTAGAACAATTCCTGGTAGACCTAGGGTGGAGTGCCCAGCAGTGGCTTATGAGGCATCAGCCAAAGACCATAGAGGAAGTTCTTAGACTGGCCAAGGATTATGTCATAGTGGAAGCAGAGGGAGATAGCTACAACAAGGAAAGGAATGTAGCCAGCTACGTCCCTAATAGAGGTGAAGGACAAAAAAGGAGAAGGTCTGAAATAGCTAGAGTCCCCATTAGGGAGTTTTGCAATGGGGAACCCTGAGAAATACTCTGTTACCATTGCAGGAAGAGGGGACACCTGGCACGGTCCTGCCCCTAGAAGCTGCACTCTGAAACTGCACCAGATTATCCTCATGAGGAGAAAATGGACTGCAGCTTCAGGAGGCACAAGGGGCCATGAAAGAAAAACAAATCCCAGTGGCGGACATAAGGATGCACACAGACCATGGTCAGGGCAGACCTCATCCCATCCCAGATGGGCACACCCAAAAATGCAGTGAGTATGGTCCACATACACAGGGCATCCTATACTTATGAAAGAAGAAAGATTAGGCTCACTGTGTCGGGATGAATTGAAGAAATAGCCATTGGCTTAGTGGAAACCTTACCATGCCCCATGCTACTCATAATTGATTGGCCCCACCTGAGAGGCACAGAATGCTTGGATGCAGGTGTTGCAGTGGACACAGTCTTTCTGGACTTTAGGAAGGCCTTTGACACTGTCTCTCACCCAATTCTCTTTAAAAAATTAGGCGACTGTGGCGTCAATGCCTACACAGTCAGATGGGTCGCAAATTGGCGACACCCAGAGTGTGGTGGTGGATGGGTCTTCTTTGACCTGGAGGGATGTGGGCAGTGGGGTCCCCCAGGGCTCGGTCCTCAGGCCCACACTGTTCAACATCTTCATCAGTGACTTGGACGAGGGGGTGAAAAGCACCTTGTTCAAATTCATGGATGACACTAAGATGTGGGGAGAAGTGGGCACGCTGGAGGAGACGGACTGGCTGCAACTAGATCTGGACAGGTTACAGGGGTGGGCGGATGAGAACAGGTTGGGTTTCAATACGGACAAGTGCAGCGGGGAGGAAGAACCAGCAGCATACCTACAGAGTGGGGAACTCCCTTCTCTTCAGCACAGAGGCAGAAAATGATCTTGGAGTCATTATTGATTCCAAAATGAACATGTGCTGCCAATGTGGGGAGACAGTCAGGAAGGCTAACTGCACCTTGTCATGTATCCACAGATGCATCATAAGCAGGTCCAAGGAAGTGATCCTCCCCCTCTATGCGACACTGGTCAGGCCGCAGTTGGAGTACTGTGTCCAGTTCTGGGTGCCACACTTCAGGAGGGATGTGGCCAGCATCAAGAGGGTCCAAAGGAGGGCCACTCGCATGATCAGGGGGCAGCAGGCCAGGGCCTACAGGCGGAGGCTACGGGACCTGAACCTGGTCAGCCTCCACAAGAGAAGGCTGAGAGGGGATCTGGTGGCCATCTACAAACTGGCCAAGGGGGACCAGCAGGCAATGGGAGAGTCTCTGTTCCCCCAAGCACTTCCGGGAGTAACAAGGAATAACAGCCATAAGTCGAGTGAGAGTAGATTCAGGCTAGATATCAGGAGGTACTACTTCACAGTCAGGGTGGCTAGGATCTGGAACCAACTTCAAAGGGAAGTGGTGATCGCTCCTACCCTGGGGGTCTTCAAAAGGAGGCTAGATATTCACCTAGCCGGAGTTGTTTGACCCCAGCATTCTTTCCTGCCCATGGCAGGGGGTCGGACTTGATGATCTGCTTAGGTCCCTTCTGACCCTATCAACTATGAAACTATGAAACTATGAGAAAAGTGGTGACCAAAGCTATGAAAAACCATGAGGGGGAAGATTCTCTGGCTCGTTCTAGTGAAATATACTTTGGGGAGCTGACAGACCCAGGACACAAGGAGGTGGACTTGGACCAAGTGATCAGTGATAGCAATTTCTGAGAGGAACAGAGCAAGGAGCCACTCTTTCAGACCATCTTGCAGGAGCACTTGGCCAAAAGAGAAGAGGATACACTGGATACCTGACTAATGGAGCAGAATCCACTTTTCGAGGTAAGGGATGGCATTTTGTACTGGGTGGAAAGGAGGAGGGATGGGGAAGAGTGAGCTCAGATTCTGGTACCCCGTCCTTACTGGACATCCCTATTCCAAGGGGCACATACCTTCCCCATGGGGCGGCATATGGGATGGGAGAAGACTGAGGCACACCTCACTAACAAATATACAAAATAATTGAGAGGTATTGCTGGGAGTGCCCCGCCTGCCAGAAAGCAGTAGGGATGAAACCACCAAAGGTACCTCTGATGCCTCTACCATTAGTGGGACGTCCCTTAGCTAGAATTGCTTTAGACATCTCCGGACCCTTCCCCCACAGCCAAGCCAATTTCCAATTCATGTTAGTGGTCATAGACTATGTGACTTGGTTCCTGGAGGTGGTACTGTTACGGTCTGTGACTGCACCCAAGATCATGGAAGCCCTGATAAAATGGGTGGCATGGGTGGGGATCCCACAAGAAATTCTCACTGACCAAGGGAAAAACTTTATGTTGACCATACTGAAGGGAATATGCAAGACCTTACAGATAAAGCAGCTTAGGACATAGGTGTACCACCCCCAGATGGAAGATCTGGTTGAAAGATTTAACCGAACCCTGAAGGGTATGATCTATGCATGCATATATGGAGCCCTGAGCAAGTGGGAAAGACATGTTACCCCCCTTGCTGTTTTCAGTTCGGGAAGCCCCACAGGCCTCTACACAATATACCCATTTCAAACTCATGTATGGACACAGGCCCCATGGTCTGATAGATGTTATCAGTGAGGGCTGGACAGAGATGGAACCAGGGAGGGTCAGTACCCCAAACGTTGTGTCGGACTTTTGAGAAAGACTGGAGAAAACTTGTAACATTGCCCAGGAAAAACTGGGTAGAAGCCAAGTCAGGCAAAAACAGTTCTATGACAGGCAAGCATGGGAAAGAGAACTCCAAGAAGGAGATCAGGTGCTGGTAATGTTGCCAGACAGCCTGTATAAATTACTGGCCCCGTGGCAGGGCCCATTCCAGATCACCAGGAAAATGGGCCCTGTTAGTTATGAGGTGTTAAGGACTAAACCAGTTTGCAGAAGAGGAGTTAAAAACTATCATCAGTGATTTCCAGGATGTATTCAGTGAAGTACCCGGAGAAGTCCAGGGCATAGAGCATAAGATTCAAATACCGGAGGGTTGCATCGTATATGACAAATGGAGATGCCTGCCACAGCACCTATGGTCAAGAAGGAAATCAAACAGATGCGACAACTAGGAATAATCAAGGAGTCAAGAAGCCCCTGGAGGAGCCCTCTTGAAATTGTGCCAAAGCCAGATGGAAACCTAAGATTGTGCGTGGACTACCGCAAAGTCAACAAGGTAGCAGTGTTCGACGCATTTACAATGCCAAGGATTGACAACATGTTGGAAAAGATAGGTACGGCCAAATACATTTCTACGTTAGGCCTCACGAAGGGGTATTTGCAGATACCAATGGTGACACGGGACCGAGAGAAGACGGCGTTCTGCGCCCCATGAGTCCTATTCCATTTCAAAAGGATGGCCTTTGGGCTTCACGGGGCAGCTGCTTCATTTCAATGGTTAATGGACTCGCTATTCTCACCTCATCAGGAATACACATTGGCCTATATCGATGACATCACTGTATTCTCAGAAGAGTGGGAATCTCACTGCCAGCATCTTTGAACAGTCCTCACGGTATTACTATGGGCTGGATTGATTGTAAACCCAAAAAAATGTGCCTTGGGAAAAAGGGAGACCCAGTACCTGGGCTTCATGGTTGGACAAGGCCAAATAAGACTGGTGGCAGACAAAGTGGAAGCCATCTGGAAATACCAAAGGCCCAAGACCATGAGGTCCTGGGATTTGTGAATTATTACTGCTGGTTCATACAGGGATTTTCGCAGCTCATAGCCCCCCTGACTGACCTTACCAAAGGAAAGAAAAACCTGGTATGCTGGCACCCTAAATCCATGCAGGATTTTGAGGATGTCAAACAGGCATTATCTCAAGAACCGGTGCTATATACTCCAGATTTCAGGGAAACCTTCTAATTACAGATGGATGCATCCGGCACAGCACTGGGGGCAACACTATTTCAGAGACACCAAAGAGAAGAAAGGTCCATAGCATATGCCAGCAAAAAATTGTGAACAACAGAAACATGCTACTCGGCAATTGAGGGAGAGTGTTTAGCCATTTAGTGGGGAGTTGAGCTCTTTAGATACTATTTGCTAGGAAGGCTAGTTGTGCTAATAACTGATCATGCCCATCTCAAGTGGCTCCAATCCACTAAAACAGATAACGCTAGGCTGATGCAATGGTCTTTAGCTTTACAACCATTTTATTTTTCAGTGGAGCACTGACCTGGAAGAGCAAATGTAACTGATGACTTCCTCTCAAGACTTGATGGATGACCTGGGATAACTCATGACAGCCAGAATGACATTACCAATGGAGAAGACTGGGGGAAGAGTCCCCTTTTTGTTAATTCACCTTTTGGTTCACCTTGCTGTCCCCTTTTCTTTCTTCTTCCCTTTTTTCTTCTCTCTCTCCAATTAGAACTTAAGGGGGGAAGTGTGTAACAGGGTGAAAGACAACCCTGTACTTGAGGGGCTAGCCCTGGAGAGGGGACAGAAAGTGAGGTCAGGGTGAGGGCAAAGGTAATTAGACATTGTTCACTGCTGAGGGGAGTTTTACACTGGGGGAGAGTTAAGCGGCAGGTGGCAAGCTGGAGGGATAAAAGTGGAGGTGTCCGAAGGGAACACTGCCCTCAGGGCACTAGGAGATTGACTATGTGTGAAGACAGAAAGCCTTGCTTCGACAACCGATTGCACCACTGAGGAAACCCAGGGCAAGGGATTGGATTAAGAAGAGGGGAGGAGGAAAAATGTATTTACCTTTAGGGTCCAATGAGTACAGAATCGCTGTGAGCGGACTAATGCCTCTGGCATCTGAATGGCAAAAGAAGAAGTGGAGGGGAGGTCAGAGCAGTGGGCAAAACCCATACAAAATGTGGCAAGAGAGAAAGAGGGGCAGGAATAAAGCTTAGGAGTGTCACAAATTGTTGTGGTTGTAAACACTCACATGGGGAGCACAATAAAATGAAATTTTGTTTTACCCATGACTCAGGTGATTAACTATAGGATCTCTCAGGGATGATTAATTTTCTCATTCTCCCAACATCTTAAGGCATGGCAGAAAAATCCCTGCGGGAGAAAATTAATTAGTCACTCCTATACTGGCCACAGACATATACACGTCTTGCTTAAACATACACATAGGGACCAGGAAGACTAGCTCATCACTCCAGAGGGGCATGGGCCTTCTAGACATCTCATTTCACAATCAAAGCTCTGCCAGTTGTTCAACCAGTCCCTGAAACATTCTATACTGACACATTTCATGCAGTGACCACATCTGAAATACAGGTAGAGAATTCCAAGCTGATACTTTCAGTTTCAGGGGCTAGGGACAGAAGTTACATATAAACCGATTTAAGTGATCAGAAACTGGTTTAAACCTGTAACAGAACATAAGTTCAGTGCACATAAACCAGTTTCAACATGGCTGAAACAGGTTTAAGACAAACCTGATTGAATGTAGTATCAGACTTAACTGATTTGGGTCAAACTGGTTTATGCAACTTCTGTCCAAGACCCCTTCCTGGTTTAAGTTCAATCAGAGTCCCTTAGCAACCTAGATGCTTTGCAGCCCTGGGTGTGGCTTCGATCTCTGCTCCAGAGAGCAGGGCTTCCCCCTCTACTCTTCCCTGTAGCCAGAGCAGGGGCTGGGGTGTGGCCAGATGCATGGCGCACTGAAATAAAGGGAGCAGGGAGGGGATTTATTCCTCCCCCACTCCCCCCACCGGGGAACTGCAGCCCCTGTCAGCCATTCTCCATCCCCACTCTAGTGGCAGGGGAGGGAGCATGGCTAGAGCCAGCTGGCATGGCCCCTGCCATCCACCTGCCTTGTCAGTGGCTGGGGCTACAGGGCTGAGATGAGCTGGCCTGTGAGTGCTGCTGAGGCTGGAAGCAGAGGGGCCAGCCTGGGCTGGCTGCCAGGGCTGGGCCCTTGCCAGCAGGCTGCAGCTCAGGCTGGGGCCACGGGTGCAGCACGGCGCTCTGCACCCAAGCTGGGTGGGGCTGTCATGGAGCCCCAGCCGGCTGGGAAGGGCTCCGCAGGGTCAGTCCATGGGGGCAGGTCCCTTCCCAGCCCACTGCAACTGTGTGACAGCCCAGCCCAGCAGCATGGGTGGGAGCTAGCTGGGTTGTGGGCTTCCTGCGCCAGCTCAGAGGTGCCAGTAGGCCCTGAGCCCGGCAGCTGTCACCGCCCCCCCTGTCCTGTGCAGCACCTGGGGCTGCAGGCGCCAGAGCTGACCCAAGCAGGGTGCAGGGCCCGGAGCAAATCAGCCCATGCAGGGCCCTGTCCCCGTTCCGATCTGGGCCCCGGACCTGAAGAAGCTGGTGCCACCAGCATCAGTGTGTGTGTATGGGGAGGGGGTAGCAAGTGGCTGGACATGGAGCTACCACTCCACCCAGCTCCATGCCACTGCTTCTCCGCCCTACTCTGCTGGGCCCCACAAAGCACAGGTCCCTGAGTGGTTGCCTTGATTCGCCCCCGCCAGGAATGGCCCTGGCAGGCGCACAACCATCTGCGGGCAGGCCAGGGCCGGTGGGGGGCTATTCTGCCCCCCTTGCATCCACCTGCTGCTCTTGCTGCTGCAGCTGTGCCGTGCCTCTCTAGGTGGGGGGTCAGGAAGCTTCAGCCCTGTGACTCCTGTCCAGTGCATGGAGCTCCATTTCCACCTCCCAGATGCCTTGGAAGATGGAAGGCATCTGGATGGAAGGGGTCCAGAGGCTGCAGCTAGACAGATGTTGGGCAGAAGCTGCCGGGCCTGGCAGGGTTGTTTTTCTCCTCTCACCTCCAGCTGTGGCTCCTGCTCCTGTTGTACCACGCAGCACTGCTTGGGGCTGGAGGAGCTTCCTTCAGCCCAGCAGCTTCAACCTGAGCTGGGCTGAAGCGACCGGACTGAAGGAAGCTCCCCTGACCCTGAGCAGTGCTGCGTGGTGGGACAGGAACAGGAGCTGCAGCTGGAGGTGAGGGGAGAAAAACAGCCCAGCCAGGCCCGGCAGCTCTGCCTAGTGCATGGAACTCCAGCGGCAGCCCTTGGTTGCCTTCCCTGCAGATGCCTTCTGCCTTCCAAGATGTCTGGGTGGAAGGCATCTGGGAGCTGGAGCCAGAGCCCCACACACTGCACAGAAGCTGCGGGGCTGAAGCTTCCCACCCCTCACCCCAGACGGTGCAGGGCAGCCACGCCACGGCAGCTGCAGCTGGAGGTGGGGGGGGCAGAACAGTTCCCGGCCAGCTCATAGCTGTTTGTGTGTCTGTAGCCCCGGGTGCTGCACAGGACAGGGGGCATGGTGGTGGTTGCCGAGCTCAGGGCCTGCCAGCACCTTTGAGCTGGCCCAGGAAGCCAACTTCCCAGCCAGCCCCTATCCGTGCTGCCAGGCTGTGATGTCATGCAGCCACAGTGGGTTGGGAAGGGTCCTGCCATCATGGGCCAGCCCCGTGGGGACCTTCCCAGCTGGCTGAGGCTCCATGACAGCTCTGTGTGGCTTGGGCACGGGGAGCTGGGGGTAATCTGGCTGTGCGGTTCCCATGGCCCCAGCCTGGGCTACCTCTCTGCCTCTACCCTCAGCAGCACCCATGGGTTGGCTGGGCTCAGTCCTGCAGCCCCAGCTGAAGCAGAAGCCCCAGCTCTGGGCAGATACCAGGACCATGCTGACTGGCTCTGGACAGGCCCCCCGCCCCCCCCATAGGTGGTGGAAGGCCAGGGCTAATGGAGTTCAGCCCCCCAAATGCGGGGCAGTGGGGGGTGGGGAGGGTGCACACGCAGCCAGGATCACAGCCTGGCATGTGGATCACTGGCTGCTCACTAGTCTATTCTGTGAAGGGGAAGGGGTTGGGGTGGGCAGATCGAGCCCCCCTACAGTGAGGGAGGGAGTGGGACACAGGCAGAGGCAGGGGCTGGAATGAGTGGGGCCCCAGCTGGGCTGGGTGGTGGGATACTCGGAGCCCAGGTGGCTCATCCAGGGGCCTGGAGGGCTCTTGCTGCTGTGCATACCCTGGGGGAAGCCTGGTGGGGCACATGCCCCCACCCCCAATCTGTGTGTGGGGTAGAGGTGGCTGCTGCTGTGTGCTGTGCTTTGTGCCCAACTGCAGCTGCCCTGGGAGCCGCACAACACCCTGCGTGTCCTACCACTGGGCTGTGCTGCACTCCCTGCCCACCCGGTGGTGGGACACACATGGCACCATGCTGCTTCTGGGGGAGCCACAGCTAGGCACAGAGCGCAGTGCACAGCGGCAAGCCCCCTCCATCCTGTGCATAGATTGGGGAGGGGAACATGCCCCTTGGGCCTGGGAGCCATCCTGCACCCCTGGACGAGCTGCCCAGGCTCCGAATGTCCCACCACCTGGCCTGGCGGGGGCCCCACTCACCCCAACCCCTGCCTGTGCCCCACCCCCTTCCTCACCATGTGGGCCACGATCTGCCCCCCCACCTCGTCCCTGCACCCTCCCCCTGTCCCTTCCCCCACAGACTTACCTGCTGGGTGGGGATGGGGGCGGGGGGAGTGTATGTGCACATGTTCAGCCCCCAAATAATTTTTTCTCCCTCTGCCTATGCCCCCCACCACCTAAGCAAGAGCAGGAGGGAAAGCCAGGCAGATTCCAGCTGGGGTCTTGTGCCCACCCAGAGATAGGGGAGTTTAATCCACACTCCCCTGCCCTCCTTTGCCTGAGGCACTGCTCCAGCTGTTGTCTGGCCTCAGGGACAAGCCTGGCAAGGGCTGCTTCCCCCGTATCTCTCCAGGCAAATCCTAGCTAGGGTCCCAACAGGCCAGGGGTTTAAACCCCTCCACAATCATATTTAGCCCCTGCAGGGCCTGGCCATACCCCCCAGGTCAGCTTCCCTCCAGCCTCGTGACTGCAGCAAAGAGAAAGGAGGGCTGCTCTAGGGCCCCGCCACCTTCTAGCCTGAGCCACTGCAGGCATGTGCCTGCATTTCCAGAATTAAATGTGAATTTCTGTGCACTTGCAAATCAGTTCAATTTTTGCAGGCTAGACTAACCTGCAAAGATTGAATGAATTCAAGCTCCAGCTTTTTGAATGTTCATCCCTAGCCAGGGGGCTTAAAGTTTTTTGAGTATTTACCTTAAATCTTAATTTGTTGATTTTTAAAAGTTTGTATTTTGCTGAACTCAGTATTCCGGAAGGGCACAAGGAACCCCCAGGAAACCTTATCTCTGTGTTAATAACGGTTCTTTGTCATTGAAAAGGCATAGCATAATTATAGCAATTTCAGGCCGTTGGTAAGAAGTTACAGGTCTTCACTCATTCACATAGGATTAAATACTATTTATGGCAACAGTTGTGCTCTCTGTCCAGCAAGTGGTCTGTAATAGCTGTCTTTGTAGCTCCTCTGCAAATATTTTCTATTCTTTGGTTTTTGCATGCGAAATACTATTTAGACTCTTAGCAGTGTTTCACATGTATGTTCCTAATTGATGATTCTAATTTTGAATCCACTTGAAAATGTAAATTGGGTATGATTAATTTACATTGTGTTATCTTACATTATGCACTCATATAATGGATACATTAGCTGAATGCTAAGATTGCATTAAGTTCTCAAATAAAGAAATGCCAAAGTAAAGATTGTACAATGCAACATAAACCCTACCCCCATTATACCATCACAATGTTTACTGTAGTGTTGGAGACACATTAGAGCCTTTCCATTCCTGAAGGACTGGACGTCCCCTCTCCTCTCTTGTGTACAGCCTCAGTCTCTTAACAGAAGACCCTTGCACATAACTCTTTTCCCTGGACTGATACACAGCCTCTTGCTTTTCCTTTGCCTTTGCCAATGATCTACCGTTCTCTTACTGCATCCTCACTTATCCTTCAAAGAATATCTTCCCCTGTGTCAGTCCCATGCTGGTTCTCTCTGTAAGCATTGCATTGTGGCTCTAACCTATCCCCTGCTACCTGTGTATGGGCCACTCCTAGCTGTCATACATTACCACTGCTGAAACCCAGCATATCCAGGGAGTTTGTCTGAGAACAGTTTAAATTGACTACATGATAATGAGGCAGTGCAGGTGAAATTTCAAGGTAAACAACTGGAATAAAATACAACCAAAGCATAAATAGTGCGTAGGGCCCCACCACTTAATATTTAAAAAATGATTTATATAACATATCTTCAAAGCATTAGAAACAGTGCAGGGTAACAACCTTTTTAGGTGTCTTTTTTGTGTATTTTTACTAATTGAAAAAAATGGAAATTACCAAATGAAGATTGTATTTAGCTGGCATTATGACTGAGAATGCATATCAGTAATTTATGGTACAATTGTTATAAAACAGTTCTAATTATCTTTAAAATAGACAATATAGGCAAGAGAAATTGAAAGTTAAATTTGTTTTTGAAAACAATTGAAATATAATATGGACTGGAAACTCTACAAATTAAAGCACCCAAACCATCTGAAGTGCTCTGTAGTGGCAGCATAAGCAGAAATGGTTAAAAAAAATCTTTAAAAATGAATGTTATCTGTTTTGGGACAAGAACATTGAAAGCTGTATGTCAAGGGGTAGCATTACTTAGCAAGTCATTGGCATAAACGAAGATGGAGTTACTAGGGTCTGTAGCAGCAGGAAGTAAGGCTGTCTGAGTCCCCTATGACACCATCCTGCTCCCAGAAACTCTTCCTGGGCTCCTACCCAGGCATTATTACCCCATTCCAGCTTCTGGGCTTTGAATAAGCAAGCATACATGCTGCAACAGGTACTCAGGTCTGGCAGCCCTGGGAAACCCTCATACAAGAGGTATGTCCCTCACTGCCCAAGAATTTACTTTAAGTCCAATAAACAAATGGGTTTCTTTATTATACACAACTATATACAGAAAGAAATGATAATCAAGAGAAGATATATATATAGTTAATAATAAAACCAACAATTTGAATAGAATTTACAACTGCAACAATAGATGAATAATTCCACCACACTGGGTGGGCCCACTTGCATCAAACAATATAAATGATTACATTCCCCTGGTTATAACACTTTAAAACAGCCCTCCCCGCCATAACCCAGGTTGATTTTCCTCTGGTCGTACTCCCCTTCCCATAACAATAAATAGCAATACAGCTTTAACTACAATCCACCAGTAGGTGACAGAGGTGAGGCTTCTGCTGACGGGGAAGGTGGACTCTGCTCTTTCTTGGTAACTCAGCAAAAACAAGTCTCTGATCAGCCACTGCAGGTAGGCTTCTTTTCTTTACTTTCCTTCTGAAAAATACATCTCCTGCAAACACAAGGGGTTAATTGTCCCCTCTCACACCCCTGCAGATTTGGGATTCTCACAGCCCCCTCCCTCTCTGGGCTGTCTCTCTCCCCCAGTACCTCCACATGCAGACAGGAGATTCCATTTGCAGGTCTCTGTTCCTGCTGTATAAGCCTTTCCAGCCCAAACAGAGGACTTCCCTCTGAATATTCCTGACCAGGCAGCTTCTCCCACCTAGCTTACCAACCCCTCCCTATCCTTTCCTTGGGCACTTGTGTCCCTGATCGCACAGCTCTGACTCGGGTCGGGAATTAGCTTCTCCTGGGATGACTTGGACTCTCTTCTGTCCTGAAGTTTGCTCCCCTGCAAGCCTCAGCTCTGTTCCCTCTGCCATGGCATGGGGGAAGGAGGGGCACGGGCTCTCTCTTCCTTTTCTCCCCCTACATTTTTCTCTGAATAGGATCTTTGTCCCTGCTGCATGGTCTATTCCCTTGTGCTCCCCTACATGTACCTCTCTAATGGGCTTTGCATGGTCTCTTTTCCTGTGTGTCTCTGTGTTGCTGCCCTGCATTGTCTCTCCCTACCTTGCTTTCTATGCTGTCTGTCTCTAATCTTACCTCAAATTCCTATCATTTCTGCATCAATGCAGTGTAGTGCAGTGTCACTTGTTTTCCTAGCTGTGCTTTTTTTCTGAAACTCAGCTAAGTGAAGCTGAGGCAGGAGCAGTCGCTGTTCTAACAACAGGTATTTAACTTCCTGCTGGAGTCACTTGTTTGGGTCCTGGCTTGATAACCTACACTGACATGATGGCTGGCTAGGGGCTGTGATCTCTAGTTCCACTGAGTTCTGTCCATTTCCTGTCCTTTCCTGCTTTGCTGCAGAAGCTCCTAGTACAGGGAGCTGGAGTAACTTCTGCACATTTCCTGAGGGGACTGTGTACTTTTCAGTGTCTGCAGGCTGAACTAATTTCACCCACCCCTGGCTCCTGGCATCCCCCTTTGGCCCCAGCAAACTCTGTGGGTGCCAGCTTCCTTTCCCCTCCAATTCAGAGGGTCTTGCCAAAGTATCCCTTATCTCCACAGGGTTTTTGTGTGCCCAGCATGCCAGGTGAAGGGCTTCGTTTTGCTCAGTCAGTTACAAAGGAAATCCTGAAATACCTGCTGGGAAAAAGAGGAAGAACGAACCTGTTCTACCTACAGTCATAGAAGCAGCCCAAAGTAATATTCAGAAGTCAAGCGATGAGCTACTCCCTTGCCTGCCTAGAAGAGTGGGGGCCCAGCTCCTTCTTTCTTCATTGCAAACATTGTCTAGTGTAGAGTTTCTCCAGGGATCCAAGTAGGACCCCATGTTCAAAAAGACAGTTAGGAAGCCTAACACTAAGACTCCCAAAATTGATGAGTACTGGCTCAGGCCTAAAGCAAAAAGATGGAGAGGTGCAGTCAGACAAAGAGTGAGATGTGTCTTCTCTTACATCAGTGCCAAGTCTCCATTTCTTTCTTTCCAGTCTAAAACCTACCTCTTCTTTTCAGAAATGACTGAAGCCTTCATCTTCCTGGTGGTACTATTGGGGGTGGCACCATTTGTCTGGATGAAATAAAAGGGTGTTTAGATGGACTTGTTTTGGTCATACTTATGAGAGAGAATGAAACAGCTAGCCAATCAACTGTTTTTTCCCTTTTCAAATGGAGGCTGGCCACATTGCTTAGTGCAGAATAACTGTAGCCAAGAGTGACCGTAAGAGTACAATTAATGTCATATGGCTTAGTTTGAATGATGTGTTCTACCATATTAATGACAAGTGACTTTTCATTCCTTGGACATTCATACCTGGTTTATAAGGAAAGAACAATTTTTAGATCCCTCTGTACTACCTCCCCCCACTAGTTATAGTTTGGTTAGGAAACATTCATTTTGTCTTACATCTTCTAAAATTTCTACTCTGATCCCATGTTAGCAGCTGACTATCACGCTTTAATTCAGGGATTGTCAGCCTAGGGTACGCACAGCCCTGGGGGTACTTGGGAAGCCCCCAGGGGGTATACGGGAGCGGAGCAGAGAAGCAGGGGGCACTTCCGGTCTTGCCGCCAGCACTTTTGGGTTTGCTGCCGGCATTTCTGGTTTGGCCAGGGGGACCCCTGCCCCCCTGCTCATCCATTGACTGCCGGGGGGCCCCTCCTCCCCCAATTCATTAACAGGCCAGGGGACTCCCTGCTTCTGGATTGGCTGCCAGGGGTACACCAACGAAGAAAGGTTGAAAACCCCTGCTCTAATACAAACTACTTACATACCCAATTATTGCTTTCAATGGAGAGGCAGAGTTGGGTGAAAGAGGTTTACTGTCTAGTCAGTGGTTAGGGCAGTCACTTGGGGATGTAGAGAGCCAGGTTCAAGTGCTCACTTTGAATCTGAGAGTGCAGGGATTTAAACATAGGATTTTCCTACCCCAAGTGAGTGCCCCAAACATGTGGCTGCAGACCTTTTCTGCAATAGGTTGGGTCTTTTCTTGTTTTTCCATGGGCTATTCTGACTGGTTTCAATTTTGTTTTAATGCAAAATTCATAGATTGTAAAGTTGGAAGGGAGTTTGGAAGATCATTGGGTCCAGCCTCCTGCACTAAGCAGGAAAGACAGCTGACTCCAGCAAGGTGACTGTCCAGTCTCCTCTTGAAGACTTCCAGTGTAGGTGATTGCACCACCTCTGGAGGGAGCTTGTTGCACAGTCTGGACACTCTGACAGTGAAGAAGTTTTTCCTAATGTTGAGCCTAAAACAGACTTCCAGGAGTTTGAGGCCATTACTCCTGGTTTTCCCCAAGGGTGCACAGCTGTTCACCGAGCCCTTGATGAATTCCCCTGAAATTAAAACAAACATCAAAGCCTCAAGATATTTAATGTAGTGATTTATTTATTTTCCAGCCATCCATGCAAGGAAATGCTCTAGGCTGCTGCTTCTTCAGAGCACCCAACCAGAAAGCTTCTTGTTCTGCCTTGTGCAGAGACCAGGACAGGTTTTCCCAGCAAACTATGGTAGAAACTATCAAGGGATGGAGAAAACAGTACAACAACTTAACTGAGCCAGCAGATGGCTGAACTATACAAGAGATACTTGTATGCCAGAAGATGGCATCCTTTATACTCGCTAACCATCTATGCAACCAGCATATCTGTTCCTGAGGGTCCTTCCATTTGAAGGAATTGAATACTTGCCTTTGACAACAAATCAAGTAATTGCCCTGCTCTTCATTTGCTGTAGGGTGGGTTTCTCCTTCCTTTTAGTGTTTGTCCAGAACTGTTTCCATGCTGGTAGATTTGTTGACACTGCCTTTTTCAACATGTGGGCAGGGTGGAGGTGGGGGCAATGCAGTGGAGAAGTTGGACCTCCTTTCAACAGTGTAGCTTGCCTATTTAAGTATCTTTCAGCCATGGATCCCACAAGTCTTGACATTCTTCCCTGTATATGTTTTCCTTTTTTAAATCCTGCACTCTACATTACTTACCCAATTGACTCAAGTAATTCCAGATCCTTGCAGCTGCATGGCTGGAGTCCAGGCTGTGCAAGATACCCAGGGGGACCAAGCAGAGAGCAGGTGAGGAAGGGGAGACCCATGTGCCCCAGCTGACCTAGGCCTTGTACCCACTCTGGCTGCTGGTAGTGGCTGCATGATGAGCTGGGCTTGAAACCAGTGACAGCAGGCAGGTCCTGGCTTCCTGTCCTCTTCCCTATATATTCCCCTGCTGTCCTGGGGTTGTGGGAAATGACTACACCAGGTACGAGGCTGGGCTAGGCTGGGGAAGTTGGTGTTGGTAGGTGGTGCTCCCCTTCTAGCACTTGCTTTAATCCAGTATGGGACACTTGGGACTGGGCCAGGAACAGGCACTGGATGGAGGAATCTGTCTGCTGCCGCTACTGTCTTCAGCTGAGCCCAGCACACTGTCCAATCACTCCATTCAGCCACTCACTGCAGCCCCATGTTGGAGTGAGGCAGGAGCACCTCTGGGCTTCCCCATCTCTGGGTCGGCTGGGGACAGCAGCAGTGGCAGGTGGTCCCCCCTTCCTATGTCTAGAGGCAACCCCTGCTAGAGAGTGCAAGGAGGGTAGGGTAGGTGCTGCTGAGTGCTGGAGAGGAGGGGATGCCCAGAGCAGGATAGGTGGTAAGGGGGTAAGGGAGTCATACCTGCTTCAGGGACCCAAAAAAAGACCCTGGCAGGTGCTGCTGTGGCGTGATCTGCCAGGCAGGGCAGTAGAAGGGGTGCAGCCACCCCTACAGTGCCAGCCTCATCACTTGCAGCTGCAAATCCTATGTCTACCCATGTATGTAGGTAATTAGTAAGTGTGTTTGTGGATCTGTGTGCTAGTTCCATGTAGGTCTTCACTGGAGAATAATGGTTCCTTGATTACCCTTGGGGAGGATAGGTGCAGCAGTAGAGTGGCTCTTCAAATTTTGCCATATGACTTTGGTTCTGCTATTTGTATACTTGTTGCTACCCTCGATAACTTGTCTCTTAGTATTGAAAATATTAAATTGGTTGTGCTACCTGGGGTTCAGGAAGCTTTTTGGTGTCTCTGCTGCTGTATTTTAATGGGTTTGTCTCTATCTACTGCTGCTGGCTGCAAAGATAGATTTGCTGCAAGTAGCACAGATAAATAAAAGGCACAGGTTGGTTCAGACACAGGTCAAACTGGATCCATCCATTGTACACAGTGGGTTTGTCTACACGTGCTATTCATCTGAAGTAGGCTTACTGCACAGTAAAAAACTGCACAGTAAGCCTACTGGGGAACATGTCTACGTGTACTCCCTCTTGGGAGCAGACTTACTCCCACCCTTCTCTGCCTTCCTGCAGTATCCAGGGGGACCTCAAGGCTCCCCCTGGGTTCTAACCCAAGGGCTGGAAGAAACATGGGTCCAGTCCCCATGCACATAGAGCCAGGAGACAGCTGTCTCCTGGCCCCGTGCACATTGGGAGGGGTTCTGATGTGCATGGGATGGGAGAGCTGCTGCTGCAGAGCTCTCCCACCCTGTTCACATGGGGACAAGCACTGTTCCCAGTGAGGCTTCCTTATGCAGCCTGGGGTTGGATGGGACCTGCCTCTCCCCACAAAGCTGTTTCCGAGCCCCATGCCTGGATTGGACAACCGGGACAAGGGGCTGGGAAGAGCCCCATTCCCCGCAGCTCTTTCACAGCCCCATGTGATCAGGGCACAGGCCTGTGAAAAGTTCCTTCCCCCACAGCTGTTTCCCTACCCTGCGCCTTGATGGCCAGTACTCAGCAGCAGATGCTTTAGGGGAAGATACAAGGTTCCCACAGTGGGTGGATAATCTTCCTAGCTTCTAGATGTTAGCTTAAGCTTTGAGGCAAGAGATTCTATATCTCTTCCAAAATGTTCCTCTCCAGACCACTCTGACTCTGGATGGTCTTGCTTTCTATATCAATATCCAACATTACTTGAATCTTGCTAAGTTCTTGGCCTGAATGATTTTCGGAGGCAGTAAGTTTTACCATGTAATTATAGTACATGTGGAAAAGGTTTTCCTTTTATTACTTAGAGATTTGCTGCCCTTCAATTTCACTGAATGTCCCTTAGTTCTTTTATTATGAGATGGGGAGAACCGGTGCTCCTATTTATCTACTTGAGGCCATTCAGTATTTTAGTATTTTATAAACTTTTACCATGGCCCCTCTTAATAATCTTTCTAAAATAACAATCTCAGTTTTAGTTTTGAATACTACCAGATCTTGTGTGAGTCATGCTACCAGACTCTGCTTGGAGGGGGGCTAGCCATTTCTCCAGCCAACTACAGTTGATCATTGGCCTTTATTGTCCCAGTATCCCCTGTTTAGTTTTTATTTTTTCCCATCATCTTCCTGGACAGCTGTTCCTGCTCTGCCATTTGATTAATTGTGATGCTGAATGGATATAATAAGTTAACATTCTGCAAGCTGTGGAAGTTTCTGACAGGCAAATGAAGACCCCTGATCTGTAGGAGCAGCCTGTGAAGCTCCTTGCCTGGTAAACAGCTTTGCAGACTTCATGGACAGAGGCTGCTTTTGTGTAAAGGATTTGTAATCCAGATATTACTCATCATCAAAAGGTGGCCTTGATTTCCCACTTGGCATAAATCTATGTCTTGTTTGCTTCTGCATTCATCAGATATTTTATTAATTGCAAATGCATTTGCTTTTTGGATTTAATACAGAATTGTCTCAGAAACTTAGGGAATCTTGAGAGATGCTCACATTTGGCCAGTTGTCTTCATGATCTTGAAGCTTTGGCCAAGCTTGGCCAATAGTCTTGATGTAGGATTTTGGGAGCTGTTGGATGTTGAGCAACTTTGGAAATCAGACCTAAATGGGAGATGCATTATTTTAAAAATCTGGTGCCAATTCTGGGTGCTGAGTTCCTGAACTCTGATTCTGCAGGAGGGAACTACTTCTGTTGCAGTTTGCATGTGGTAATAAACACAAGTTACTGTACTCAGTTCTTGGCAGGCCACTGTTTTGTGTTTCTTTTTAATTC
Organism: Alligator sinensis; assembly: GCF_000455745.1. Lineage (NCBI taxonomy): Eukaryota > Metazoa > Chordata > Crocodylia > Alligatoridae > Alligator > Alligator sinensis. Next base: position 201,361 of record NW_005842594.1, on the reverse strand, counting down.
ATGTTGCTTCTCTCTTGGTGGTATACCTCTTCCTTTGTTTCTGTTCTCTTAGTTTTTGAAGCCTTTTTTGCTGTAACACTTTCCATCAACAGCACGATGGAGTGTTAATGCTGATTGACACGACACATATTCTCTGGCTTCATTATCTTTGGTAGCAAAAACAATACGACCTTGGTGCCATATTTCTATTCTGGGGCTAATGAGCACAGCCTAATTGTATATTGGTCTGACAATTCAATTTCATTTTGATCAGATGCATTGGAAATCACTCTCATTCTCTCATACGTTACGTTTCTATGAGGTACAGTGTTTTACTAGGAACTGTGTAGTTTTAGTTTATTCACAGCCTACTTCATTGTGCCTTGCAGCCTTTTAGATATATTATCTGTGTAGCCAGAAAGCTTTGGTTTCTTCAGATATCCATTGGTATTGCAGGAGGGACTAAAATATTACTCTCAGACTCTGCCAAAGTCATTGACTGCTCAGCAGCATATTAAAGGAAAGATAAATTGACGATATTCTGACAACGTGTAGTGAGCTGTAGTCAATAGGGCTGTGTGAAACACCATCATTTGGTTTCAACATCCATTTCATCACTTTGAAAGGACAGTGTTTCATGTCATTGTTTCATTTTGTTTTCAAGTACTGTCCTGTTTCGTTTTGTCGAAACTGTTTTGCTGTTTTGACTCGTTTCAATGTTTTTCCCATAAGCTATAATGGAGAATCATGAAAATGCCTAAAACATTGTCATTTGTTGCTTGATTTGGAAGCAAATTGCAGGGATGGTAGCCCCTTCTCAGGGCATGAAGTCTGCCAAGTTTCAAGGAGATAGGTAGAGAGGTTTCTTGGAAACTGTACCTCAAATTCTTGAAAGTAAAATTTGCTGGCAGCAGCAGCCTCCTGTCATACGGCATGCAGATCTGGGGGCTTGCACCCGCCGGCAGGGCTGCGGGGCTGTGCCAGACTCATCCCAGGTGTGCAGGCCTCCGGATTTGTGCTGGATGACAGGAGGCTGCCACTGCTACCTGGAACCAGCGCTGGGTGCACCCGGGGAAGACAGATGCTGCCGCTGGCCACAGGCAGCAACGGCAGCCTCCTGTCACCCAGGCACAGATCTGTGGGCCTGCACCCCTGGGAGGGCTGCAGGACTCCTCCTGGGGGTGCAGGCCCCCAGATCTGCGCCCAAGATGAGAGGAAGCTGCCCTGTCACCTGGGACCAGCACTCGGTGTAGGCTGTGCCCAGCACTGGAGAAAATTCCTG
>NW_005842594.1:194530-200068 GCF_000455745.1 Alligator sinensis | reverse complement strand
GCTCCAAGCCAGCAGCAGCAGCTTTCCCATATGTGGCGCACAGATCTGGGGGCTCGCACCCCCAGGAGGAGTCCAGCACAGCCTGGCAGCCCTCCCAGGGGTGCGGGTCCCCAGATCTGTGCACCAGATGAGAGGAGGCTTAGGGTGCGACAACAGCAATCTTGTCTGGTGTTGGGTGCAGCCCACACCCAGCACTGGTCCCAGATGGGAGAGGCAGCCTGAGCCTCCTCTCATCTGGAGTGCAGATCTGGGGGACTTGCGCCCTCAGGAGGGCAGCTGGGCTGTGCTGGACTCCTCCTGGGGGTGTAGGCCCCCAGATCTTGTACCTGAGAATGCTTAAGGAGCTGTCAGACATCATAGCCCAGACACTGGCAAGGATATTCGAGAAATTGTGGTGCTCAGGTGAAGTACTCAAAGATTGGAAGATGGCCAATGCAGTGCCTGTCTTCAAGAAAGGGAGGAAAGTAAATCCGGGGAACTATAGGCCAATTAGCTTAACTTCAATCCCTGGGAAGACTTTGTAAAAAATGTTCAGAGGCCAGTCTTGACAAGCTGGCTGATGGCACCATCCTGAGGGACAGCCAGCATGGGTTTGTTGTGGGTAGGTCTTGCCTGACCAATCTCATTTTCTTCTATGGCCGGGTGACATATCACCTGGACAGGGGAGAAGAGATTGATGTCATATATCTGGACGTTAAAAAAGTCTTTGATCTGGTTTCCCATGATCTCCTCATGGAAAAATTGGCCAACTGCAGCCTCAGCTGCATCACAGTCCAATGGCTGGGGAATTGGCTCTGAGATTGGACCCAAAGAGTGGTAGTCAATGGAAGTGAATCATCATGGCACTCCATGACCAGTGGGGTCCCCCAAGGCTCCGTCCTTGGACATGTACTCTTTAACATCTTTATTAGCCATGTGGACAGTGGTGTCAGAAGTGGACTGGCCAAGTGGCCGATGACACCAAATTTGAGGAAGGGCAACCACACCCAAGGACAGGTTGGTGATCCAGACTGACCTTGATAGGCTTAGAAAGTGGGTGGATAAAAAACTAATGACGTTCAATATGGAAAAATGCAAGGTACTCCACCTTGGGGGGGTGGGGAGGGGGGAGACCAACATCACATCACATCACACTTATAGGCTCGGCAGTGCTACGTGCTAGCACCATGGCTGAAAGGGACTTGGGGGTCATGACTGACCACAAAATGAACATGAGCCACCAATGCGATGTTGCAGCTGGTAAAGCGAACAAAACTCTGGCTTGCATCCATAGATGCTTCTTAAGCAAATCTCAGGATGTCATCCTCCTGTTGTACTCTGCCTTGGTGAGGCTGCAGCTGAAGTACTGCATCCAATTCTGGGCCCCACAGTTCAAGAAGGATGTGGAGAAGCTTGAGAGAGTCCAGAGGAGAGCCATGCGCATGATCCGAGAGCAGGAAAACAGGCCTTATGAAAAGAGACTGAGAGCCATGGGACTCTTCAGCCTGGAAAAGCTCAGGCTCAGGGGTGACCTAGTGGCAGCCTATAAATATATATGAGGGGAATACCTGTTCAGCAGAGCTTCCCAAGGGATGACAAGGTCCAATGGTCATAAACTCCTCCAAGACCGTTTTAGGCTGGACATAAGGAAAAACTTCTATACTGTCTGAGCCTCCAAGGCCTGGAATAGACTCCCTCCAGAAGTGGTGCAAGCACCTACTCTGGACTCTTTTAAGAAATGTTTGGATGCTTATCTTGCTGGGATCCTTGGGCCCTAGCTGACTTCCTGCCCCTGGGGCAGGGGGCTGGACTTGATGATCTTCCGAGGTCCCTTCCAGCCCAAATGTCTATGAAATCTGTTAAATCTGTGCTGGATGACAAGAGGCTTCCGCTGCCGCCTGGAACCAATGCTGAGCACAGCCTGCACCCAGCGCCAGGGAAGACGGATGTTGCCACTGTCCCCAGGCAGCAGCAGCAGCCTCCTATCATCTGGGCACAGATCCAGAGGCCTGCACCCCCGGGAGGGCTGCGGGGCTGTGCCAGACTCCTCCCACGGGTGCAGCCCCTGGATCTGCACCAGATTCATAGATTCATAGATTGTAGAGTCAGAAGGGACCACAATGGATCATCGTGTCTGACCCCCTGCCCCTCGCAGGAAAGACGACCGAGGTTAGATGACCTCAGCCAGGTGACTATCTATCCTCCTCTTGGAGACCTCCAAGCTAGGTGATAGCACCACCTCTCTTGGAAGCCCGTTCCAGATCCTAGCCACCCTTACTGTGAAAAATGTCTTCCTAATATCTAATCTAAATCCACTCTCAACTAGTTTACACCTGTTATTCCCTGGGGTTCCCTAGTAAACAGTGCGTCCCCCATTCCCCGTTGACCTCCCCTAATAAATTTATAGGCGGCCACAAGATCTCCCCTCAGCCATCTCTTGTGAAGGCTGAAGAGATTCATCTCTCTCAACCTCCCCCCATAGGGTCTATCATGAAGGCCACTAATCATGCGAGTGGCCCTCCTCTGGACCCTCTCCAGATTCTCCACATCCCTCTTAAAGTCCTCCTTTGATCTATTAGTCATGCACCTGCTAATGCACGACAAGGTGCGATTGGCCTTGTTGATGGCCTTGTTACACTGCTGGGTCATGTTCATCTTGGAGTCAGTTATGACTCCAAGATCCCTCTCTGCCTCCAAGCTGCTGAGAAGGACACTCCCTAACCTATAGGTGTGCTGGGGGTTCCTCCTTCCCAGGTGGAGTACCTTACATTTTTCTTTATTAAATTGCATCCTATTTCTCTCTGCCCATCGATCCAACCTGTCCAGGTCAGCCTGAATCTGCTCCCTGCCCTCCAGTGTACTAACTTTGCCCCATAACTTGGTATCATCAGCGAACTTGGAAAGGGTGCTCTCCACGCCCTTGTCCAAATCGCTGATGAAGATATTAAATAATATCGGTCCGAGGACCGAACCCTGCGGGACCCCACTGCCCACTTCCCTCCAGGCCGAGAAGGAACCATCCACCACAACTCTCTGGGCGCGGTCCCTAAACCAGTTGGCCACCCACCTGACCGTGTAGGCATCCACTCCACAGTCTGCTAGCTTCCCAGTGAGGATAGGGTGTGAAACTGTGTCAAAGGCCTTCCTAAAGTCCAGAAAGATGACATCAGCCTTGGCTCCCGCGTCCAGGCAGTGTATGACCTGGTCATAGAAGGCTACAAGGTTTGTCAGGCAGGATCTACCTGTGACAGACCCGTGCTGGTTTCCCCTCAACATCATTTCCCCTGCTGGGCCTGCACAAATGTGTTCTTTGATTATTTTCTCTAGCATTTTCCCAGATGACAGGAGGCTTCTCTTGCTGCCTGGGACTGGTGCTGGGCATGGTCAGGTTAACTGCCTCTCACTGCCAGGCTGCACGCCGATCGGCTCCACCAGCCCCACGGAGCTCAGCCTGGTGGTGGGAGGCGGGCAGAGCTGGTGCTGTGCTACACCTCCTGCCAGTGGGCTGAGCTCCATAGGCCTGGCGGAGCTGATCAGAGTGCAACCTAGCGGTGGGAGGCAGACAAAGCTGGCACTGCGCTCTGCCTCCCGCCACCAGGCTTAGCAACATGGGGCTGGCAGAGCCGATTTGCAGCACAGACCGGTGGTGGGAGGCAGGCAGAGCCGGCGCTGCCCCCCAATTGGCTCTGCCAGCCCCATGGAGTGCAGTCCAGTGGAGGGAGGCAGGGAGAACCAGGGCTGCACTCTCTGCCGGGCTGAGCTACATGGGGCTGAGGAGCCACTTGGAGCGCAGCCCTGGCTCTCCCCTGCCTCCTACCACCGGGCTGCTTTGAAACTTGAAATGTTTTGAAACTTTCGAAATGTTTCGAGTGCCCACGTTTCATTTCAAAGCTGTTTCAATGTTTTTTGTTTCATTTTGTTTTTGCTGTTTCAAGCTCGAAACACATCAAAACAGCTTTGAAAGGAAACACTTAGCAAAATTTCACACAGCCCTACTAGTTAAGAAGTTGATTTTAGAATATCCTAACAAAAACTTTATTGAACCAACCCACTTATGAACATAGAAATATATTGATGTGTGCCAGTAGGTGTCACTCTTTGTATTAACTATCTCCTTGCACAACACCTCTGCATATGCCACTTTTATACAGGGCTTTTTGTAACCACAGAAATGATAGAAACTCTTACATGGTTATTTAAAACACAATAGCACAAAGCACTGGATAATAATTTCTAGGGAATTGTGTCCCACTTGTGCTTGAGGGCTCTGCATGCGTGCACGTATCTGGTAAAGGAGGGAGGTAATCTTCTTGGAGCACTCCTCTCCAGTCAAGCAGCTCTCATTCTTGCAATGTTTTTCCCAACATTTTCCTCTACATTACCTTTCCCTGCTCCTCCTAATTAGGTGCTTTTGTATCGTATTTACTTTTTTGGTGTTTATACCTTTCAAATACTTATGCAGAATTATCATGCTTCTGTCCTTAGTTCTGTTTTTTGGCCAACTTCACACGTTTACTTCTTTTTCACTTTCCTTGCCAGGCATCACCTCCAGCTCCTGATCATTTCTATTGGTCTTCTCTGAACTTCTTCCTGTGTTTCATATCATTTGGTCCTGAGTAGCAATCTTTATATCAGTCTCTCCTGTTACCAGATTTGCCCATCCTTTTGAGGTGCACTCATTTATTAGAGTTACATTTCTGGGGTCTCTGCAATTCTATCAATGTACTGCTTGGGTCACTTGTGTTTTTACACGGAGCTCTATCTCTCCCTTCTGCAAGTCCTCACCTGCAATGGAGCTACCTTGCAGGACTTCATTTCAATGGGGCTGGGTTCCTTCAGCTACTGAATCAGTCAAGCACACACACACAGATTAACAAGCACATCTGAGCGGGCAGGGTTACTCAGCATTTCCAGGATGATACCCTCATGTACCCCAGACTCCGCACAGGAACAAAGCATGTCTGAGCCAGCTGGGTCAATCAGCATTTACAGGTCAACACCCTCATATGTCATGGCTCAGCACTTCCCAATCTCTTGTCCCAATTGTCTTCATAGTAACTCCCTTGATGAGCAAACTCCACAGGATTTTTGAGCTTTACAGGGATCTTTGGCTTAGGTAAAAGAAGCATTGCTGCAGAGCAAATGGGGTGGGGGTGGGGGGGAATCAAGGAGAAGAAAGAGTAAATGAGGGTCAGAGAGAGAATATGGCAACCAGCTTGACCATAAAAATTATTTTATTACCAGGTATATGAAACTTACGATGACACTATTAGTAATAGCCATACAAGGAAAAACAAACAAAATGGTTACAGTATTACATGACTTCAATTGAGTATTTTGGGAAATCTAGCTCCTGTCTGATCAACAGAAGTCAGGTTTATAAAGTAATGCGTGGAGTAAGAGAGAAGGAGAGAGAGAGACAGATTAAATCAAGCTGGAAGCATTCCAGGAGAGGTATGCCAGGCAGAGAAGGAGAAGGTGAAGTCCCAGTGGAACTGGTGCAGTGTTTGGATCCAAGCACCAGAACAGAAACTTGAGCTTGGGAAAGGTTTTTTGTAG
>NW_005842594.1:186643-194520 GCF_000455745.1 Alligator sinensis | reverse complement strand
GTAGGGAAACCACAAAGGTTCAAGGGAAAACACTAGGTTTGTTTATGGGTAAATGGTGGCTCAAGGGAGTATAACACAGTTTCATAGTTTCATAGTTGGTAGGGTCGGAAGGGACCTGAGCAGATCATCAAGTCCGACCCCCTGCCATGGTAGGAAAGAGTACTGGGGTCAAACGACCCCGATGAGGTGTTCATCCAGCCTCCTCTTAAAGACCCCCAGGATAAAAGCCAGCACCACTTCTCTTGGAAGTTGGTTCCAGATCCTAACCGCCCTGACAGTGAAGTAGCACCCCATGATATCTAGCCTGAATCTACCCTCTGCCAGCTTGTGACTGTTATTTCTTGTCACTCCTGGTAGCGCTTGGGGGAACAGGGACTCCCCCACTGCCTGCTGGTCCCCCCTGACTAGTTTGTAAATGGCCACTAGATCCCCTCTCAGCCTTCTCTTGAGTTTTTTTTTTGTTATGCTGGACAATAGGAGCTGATCATTCCTGGCCATGTGCTGCTGTTATTCTGTGGGAGCTCACAATGCAAACAGGCAGTTTTAGTGTTTTGGGTACCAGTAAAGGAGTCATCACTAGAATGGTCTGATAAATGCTGAGCTGGGTGTGTGCAGATGTGGGTTGATTAGCATTTGGAGCAGAAATCCCTCACCATGCGGTGCTCCCCTGCTTCTCTGGTCCCAGAGTTCAGTGCAGTCCTTGCCTTGGAATCTCTGTTCTCTACTCTGAATGTTAATGGAGGTGCCACCCTGTGCCATCTTTGATGTAAATGAGACTAGGGAAGTTGCTTTACAACAATCACCCTTTTTCGGAGGGGTTTAGGAGTGTCTCCCACTGCATCTTCATTGCCTTTGTAAGTCCTTCTTCTGATCAGTTCTGTTTCAGGCGGAGGGTGGGGAGAGTGGGGAGGAGGGGGAAATGAGTCCTTTGTGAGTCAGACAGGCTGGGTACTGTGCCAGGGTTCCCCAAAAAAACAGAGCTGACAGGTAACACTCCATGTCAACTCTCATATCTTCTGTCACTTTGCAGTAACCTCTAAATAGTGTAATATTTGGTGTACTTGTTCAAACCATTGTTGTGGTTTCTTACATGCCACTTTATAACCGAAGGATATTTTTAAAGAAATACCAAGAATGATGTCAGGCCATAGGCTTCAGATATGAATAACACAATTCTGGCCAGTTTGGAATTTGCTAATGGACTATGTTAGGGGTAGGCAACCTTTTCTGATTGCAAGACAGAATGACCTATTTCAGGCCAGAAGTGGGTGGGCAGGCACTTGGACCCACCTACAGCCAGCACTTCTCCCCATGATAGCATTGGGAGCGTGCTCACTGTTGAATGCCACCAAACCCCATAAGCCAGATTCAGTGGCTCCAGCCCATGTGCTGTAGGTTACTGATGCTTGGACTATTTACTTTCAATTATTTTTTTCTTTACTGGGTACAAATAAATTAGAACAGTAATATAAAAATAGGATAATAGAATCACAGAAAATAGGGCTAGAAGGGAATCTGCGAACTCAATCTGCTTCTCAAGGCAGGATCATCCCCATATAAACCATCTCCGACAAGTGTTTGCATCACCTGTTCTTAAAATAATTGTAAATTTAATAAAGTAGGCATAAAAAATTGTGCTGGCAGCTGTTCAAATTTCAGCATCATTTTAATATTCTAAGAACTACAGGTTTGCTGTGAAGGGTTAAATAAATCTGCATTAATGGAAGAACTTACATGCATCTATTGTTAAAGATGAATTTAAAATGAAAATAGGAAAAAGGGAAATTGATCTCATTTTGTTCTTAGGTTTATTTATTTTCATTTCTTTGTAAACTTTGTAAGCTGATGCCATCACTGCTTTTTGGGAAAAGCTATTTATTTGAAACCTCACTTTTTTGGGATTACAACACAAAGGTTATGGGAAAGTCCTTTGCCAGGCTTGCTTTCCTAATCTTAGCTACAAGACAGTTGCCCTTACCCACTTTGGTATTTGAACCACCAGTTATAACCCTTAAAAGAGTTCACGTGACTTCTCATTCACACCATTCCCACTAAAAAGCATGACTTTTGCTGTTTTCTGGAGATATTGGTTCCCCACATCTTCCTTTCCTAGATAAATATAAGAATAATATGACTATTAACATAATAATGTTAAGATAATATAGAATTTCAATTTCTTTTGATGATTCTATTAGCTAGACCAATTAGCTATATTGACTTAATTTCTGAGATGCCTTGTACTGCCACGTGCATCTGTGGATCTCTGTTGAGACTACTGTTGTCAGGTAGTGGTAAATCTATTAATTCTGGCTGAGCGAATGTTCTCTCTGGAAGTGCGTATGGACAACTTAGTTTTGCATTTACTATTACAGTATTTAAGAGCTGGGGCCTCTTTAATGAACTTCAGCTCCTCAAAGTCTTAACATTAAGATTTACTTCATGTTCCATGGATATCTTTGTGCAGTCTAGGTTCACCTAGATTAAATACAAGTTTCTCTGGGTGCATCTACACAAGATGCTTTACTGTGCAGTAGACTAATTTACTGCACAGTAAAGTATCACTAGAGAACCATGCGCTAGGCTACTGTGCATTAAAGTAGGCTAATGTGTGGTTTTCTAGTATCTGAAAATTTAGATTTATAGCACATTAGCTAAAGTGCTGTAGCGCATGTGTAGATGCTGACTAGAAGCAAATTTGCTCCTGATCAGCCAGACCACCAGGCTCAGACCAGAGGAAGAACACCATGGCTGTGAGTCCTTCCTTAGCAGCCCCTGCCTGGCCTTTAGTGCCCTGGCTTGCCCCCTGGACCCTGGGCTAGCTTCTGCCTGCCCCTAGCCACTGTGGGTTCCTGTAGTGTGCCTGTTTTGGCTGCAGCAGCACTGACCAGCCCCAGACTAATTCCCAGGGAACTGCTGACTGCACCCTGGGCCCTGGGCATTGTGTGCCTGCGCCATGGGTGTGTGCTGACTCCAGCACTCTTGCAAGTCCTTGGTCTGCCTCTTGGGACCTATGGATGCATCTGCCTGGCCCCTGAGTGCCATGCCCCTTGCCAGTGGCTATGAGCTGCAGCTAATGGAACCTGAAGTCCCTGGCAGAGGCAGCCCTAGTGATGTCAGTGTTCCCGAGCCTGGGGCGAGCAGCCTGGGGCTCCAACTGAGCATGGAAGACTGCTGACCTCGTAGCCATTTGGGGTGAGGCTGAGGTGCAGAGACAGTTCATATGGGGCACCTGGTCCCTGCACTCCCTCATGTGGGCCGCCATGTCCTTGTATATGCCTACATACACAAGGACATGACGGCCCACATGAGGGAGTGCAGCCACAACCAGTCTGAGAGGCAGTACAGAATTAATGTCAAGACCATGTGGGTGCAGTAGGCCTGCATGACAGACCACAAACAGTGGTCAGGGGCTGCCTGCAGGACCCTGCCCTACATGCTGGAGCTGGACAGAATCCTGGCTCCCAGGTACTCAGTGCATGGACAGCACATTTATTTCAGCACTAGCAGGCTGCTGGAGCCCCCACTGTGGGCCAAGTATGAGGAGGAGTCACCAGAGGAGGACCCCTCAGGCCAGCAGTGGTTGCCACTGGCACACTCCCTGCCCATGGCCTTGTTGTCCAGCATGGGTAGCCTGGGCTGGCACCTGCCCTGGGAACTGCAGGTGTGGACACACAGCAAGGAAGACAGGCAAGGGAGGGCCAGATCCAGTTCCTTCTCAGAAGAGGCCCCTGGCCACACAGCCAGGTGCTGGATTCGCACACCCAGACACCCGGGCTCAGAGTCCACCATGCCCACCCCACCTCACCTGCCTGTACCTAGGCTGCATGCCTGGTGCCAGGGGCCCTGCACAGGGGGTGGGCCCCCCATCTGATCCCCTCCCTGCCCCTCCTTTCTCCTCCTTACCCTGTGGGGCAGAGCTCCACCCTGCCCCCTGGAGTTCCCTGCCACAGCACACAGGGAGGCAGCAAACAGTGAAGAAGTTTACTGAGCAGCCAGTGCCCTGCTAGCTAGGCAGCCAGGGCCCTGTCACATGCAGAGAAACTTGACTGAGCCTGCTCTAGAGGCAGTGTGGCTTGTAGGACTGTGAAATTTCAGTGGGTGTTTCATTTCGAAACTGTTTCAATGCACTTTGAGCTCAAAACAGTGAAACTGAAAGGAAACAAAAGGCTTTGAAACAGCTTTGAAACAAAATGAGGGCGCTCGAAACATTTTGAAAGTTCTGAAACATTTCGAGTTTCAAAGCCAGGCTTCCTGCAGCTAAACAGAAACTAAGGAGAGGGAGGGGGAAGAGGGGGGAAAAATTGCTCTCTGGTATTGACACCTAGCTCCCTGTTTGATTCCCCTGCTGTCTGATCATTCCCCAGTTCTTCCTGGGGAGCATGGGCCCCTGATCTGTGCATGGGATTTCATCAGGCTGCTGCTGAAACTGCATTGGCAGCCTGCTGAAACCCAGCACCCTGATCTGGGGGCCCGCGCCCCCCAGGAAGAGCTGGGGAAGCGATGAGAGAGATGTGGGAAGTGATCAGAGAGCTGGGGAATCGAACAGAGGGCTGGGGAGTCAAACTGGGAGCTGGGGGAATTAGGTCCCAGAATGTTCCCCCAGTTCCTGGTTGGATTCTCCAGCTCCCCGATCTTTCCCCCAGCTCTCTGATCACTTCTCCCAGCTCTTCTTAGTGGGGCCACCAGTGCCAGCTGCAATGGGAGGGCTGTGAGCTGGGGGGCTGTGCTGGGGTCTTCCCTATGGAGCTCAGCCTGGTGGCAGGAGAGCCAGTGGTGGAGCCACTTGGAGTGCAGGCCTGGCTCTGAGCACAGCCCTGGCCAGTGGCTCTCCCCCACCTCCCGCCACCTCCTGCCATCAAACTCAGCTCCGTGGGGCTGACAGAACCACTCAGAGTGCAGCCTGGTGACAGGAGGTGGAGGAGAGCCAGGGTTGTGCTCCAAGTGGCTTTGCCAGCCCCACAGAGCTCAACCCAGTGGCAGGAGGTGGCAGGAGAGCCAGTGGCAGATTCACTCGGAGCGCAGCCCTGACTCCAAGCGCAGCCCTGGTGACCACAGCTCAGCAACAGGAGACTCCGCAGCCCCATGGAGCTGAGCCTGGTGGTGGGAGGCAGCGGAGAACCAGTGGCAGAGCTGCTCTGAGCATAGTCCTGGCTCTGAGTGCAGCCCTGGCTAGTAGCTCTCCACTGCCTCCCACCACCACGCTCAGCTCTGTGGGCTGGAGAGCCTCCTGCTGCTGGGCTGTGCTCACCATGACTGCACTTTGAGAGGCTCTGCTACTGACTCTCCTGCTGTCTCCTGCTATTGGGCTGAGCTCTGTGGGGCTAGCGGAGCCCCTTGGAGTGTAGCCTGATGGCGGGAGGCAGGAAGAGCCAGGGCTGCAGTCTGAGCAGCTCTGCCAGTCCCATGGAGCTCAACCTGCCCTGCCAGCGCTGCCACCAAGTGTTGGGAAGCACCTGATGCCCCCCTTGCTGCAGCTCTGGGAGTGGCAGAGCTGGGTACTGTGAGCTGCATTGTGCCCTGAACCCCCTGGCATGGCACAGCCCAGTGGCTACAGGCAGGTGGCATCTGCCACTCCTGGGGCTGCAACAGGGGTGGCACCAGGCTCTCCCCAGTGCTCAGGCAGGTCGCAGTGATGGAAGGGGGGCTGCTGCCACCCCAAAATTCACTGTAGTCCCCCACACTTGCCCTCCCAGTGCTGCTACTCAGTGTGGGCCTCCCAGGGAGTTGGGCCCCCAGATCTGGGTGCAGGGTGACAGGAAGTAGCTTCTGCTGCCTGGGGCCAGCAGCAGCACCAGTCTTCCCAGTGCTGAGCGTGGGCTGCGCCCAGTGCCAGTCCGAAGTGGCAGCAGCAGCCTCCTGTCATCCTGCGTGCAGATCCAGGGGCCCACACCCCTGGAAGGAGTCCAGAACAGCCCCATAGCCCTCCTGGGTGTGTGGGTCCCCAAGTCTCCGCACAGGATGACGGCAGGCTACTATTGCTGGCAAGTGATACAAGTTTTGCTTTCAACTGTTTGAAGTGCAGTTTCATAACTCACCCTGCACCTATCTCCTTGAAACATGGAAGGCTTCATGCCCTCAGAAGGGGCTACCATCCCTGAAATTTTCATCCGAATCAGGCAAGAAATGACAAAGTTATAGGCATTTTCATGATTCCTCATTATAACCTATGGGCGAAACATCTAAATGTGTCAAAACAGCTAAACAGTTTCAACAAAATGAAATGGAACAGTGCTTCAAAACGAAATGAAACAATGAAACAAAATACTGTCCCCTTGACAACGAAACAAGAGTCGGAATGAAACAGTGCTGTTTCACACAGCCCTAATGGCTTACTGGTTGCATCCTCAAAACATGGCTCTCCTCCCTCCCCCAAGATGGAGGGACCCTTAAATGACCTTTCTGACCTCATCACTAAGTTCCCACCAGAAGCAGCCCCATAGGCTCCTGCCTGCTGCTTCTAAATGAGATCAGCCCTTACCACATGAGATGGCTAGTCACATGACCTACAAAGATGGGAAGCCGAGACAAAAGGAGCAGGTTCCCCCTTCCTCTGGAATGTTACTTGCCTGGGTCACCTGATCAACCAGCTAGTACCATGAAGAAACCCAGCAAATACAGGGGTCACCTGGTTTGTCCCAAGTGGGAGGTAGGGAGAGGGGGATTCCTCCACACTACATGTGCATTAATGTGCCTTTTCTAATGCTTATTAAATTTAGTACCCAATGGACACATCTACAGGAGACACTAACTCGGCGTCGCAATGAGCAATGGTGGTGTAGCTCATTGTTATGGTGACATAGTGTTGACAGGCATGAGCTGTGATGCTGATGCTACTTTGTAGTAGCAATGAGCTTTAAAGAGGAAAGTGCATTTTCCTGCAACAAATGAAAAACCCTGGTAAACATGTACCAGATCCTTGGTAAACATATACACTGCTAGGGAAAGCTGGGAAATGCACTTCTGCCAAAAAAATCCCGGACATTTGTCCATATTTCAAAAAACCACATGGACAGAGATTGTTACCAGATTTGCCCATTACTTTGGGGTGTGCTCATTTATTAGGGATAGTTTCTAGGGTCTTGGTAATTCTGTCAATGTGCTGCTTGTGTTTCTATACGGAGCTGTATCTCTCCCTTCTGCAAGCCCTCACCCCCAATGGAGCTATCTTGCAGGACTCAATCTCAATGGGGCTGGGTTCCTCCAGTCACCAAATCAGTCATACACACAAACACACACAGATTAACGTGACACACATGACCCAGCTGGGCTGACACCCTCATATGCCAAGAATCAGTTAATCAGAGCAACAATAAAATGCAGTCAGACACAAGCACACAAGTGAACAGAATCCCTCTGGGTGTCCAGCTGACACCCTCATGGGCCAGCATTCAGTTCATAAGGGCACGTCTGAGTCAAACTGGGTCAATCAGCCTGTACAAGCTGATCCCCGTATGTGTTTCAAACTCAGCACGTCCCAATCTTTGGCCTCTTGATGAGCAGACCCCACAATATTTTTGGGCTTCACAGGGATCTTTAGCTTAGGTAAAAGAAGCATTGCTGCAGAGCATGGGAGGAAAGAGAAGCAGAGAAGGAAAAATATACCCAATTACTACCAGTTTGACTATAAAAGTTATTTATTGCTAAGCATATGAAATACATAATGGTACTAGTAGTAATAGACATGCAAAAGAAAAACAAACACAAACAATTACAGTACTACCCTGGTTTCACTAAGTATTTGGGGAAACTTAGCTCAAGCTTAACTGATACAGTTCAGGTTCAGAAGTTTATGCCTAGAAAGAAGACAGAGAACGCTGGGATCTCACCTAGTCCACGGTACTCAGGCTGCAAAGCTGACAGGCACAGTCCATAGCACA
>NW_005842594.1:127581-186236 GCF_000455745.1 Alligator sinensis | reverse complement strand
GGAAAAGTATGACAACACCTGGGATTAGGGCTCCAGCAGGCTGGATGCTGTGATGAACCCTTAACCATTGTTCAAATGTTGCCCATACCCCCTCTGACTCGGTCTCTTGCCTCAGCATTCCCTAACCCGGCAACCGAGTTTTAGTCAATCAAGTTTAAATAGGCCTCCCATAGTGGGACCGGGGAATGTATGGCCCGAGATGCCTATTAAACTTAGAGGTGTGTGTGTGTCTGGGGGGAAAAAATCCTTAGTAAATCCAGATTAGAACTGGTCTGATAAATGCTGAGTTGGGTGTGTGTGAACATGGGTTGATTAACATTTGAAGCACAGATTCCCCATCATGCAGTGCTCTCCTGCTTCTCTGGTCCCAGAATTCACTGCAGTCTCTGCTTCAGGCTTTCTGTTCTCCATCTCTCATGTAAATGAATGGTCATCTGATTCCATCTCGGATGCAAATGAGACCTAGGGCAGTTGTTTCACTCTTGTCACCCTTATCTGGAGGGTCTTAGGTGTGTCTCTCACTGCATCTTAATCAGTTTCATTTATGTAGAGGAGGGGAGGGAGGGAGGGGGTGGTGAGTCAGACAGACTGCATCCTGTGCCAGGGTTCCCAAGAACACAGAGCTGAGACGTAACAAGACTGGAGGACCCAAAAAGAGGACATGTCCAGGAAAATCCAGATTTATGGTAACTGTACATAAATAAGACAACGCATGGTAGATACTATTTCAAGATATCTACAGAAGTTAAACAGCAAGTGAAGAAACATACCTATCTGTTATAGTGTATGTCAAAAATAAGTCAAAACCATAACAATTTCTCTACATGGTGTATTTTAAGGAACAACTGTCGAGTTACAGGATTTCTAGGCAGTTCAGACTTTAAAAAATAAAATTCCAAGTCTAGCACTGTGGATGTATAAATAAGCACAACTAAATTTAATGTGCATTAAGATAATGCACATTAATTGATTTTTGGTAGATGTCTACACTTGCAGAGACTTGGGATTAAAATTAGTCCAAGGTACCTCCAGTCCTGCCATGTGCCCCTGTGGCACCAGGGGGAGCTCCAGCCTCTGTCCACATGGCTGCCAGCACTTGGCAGGCAGACCCAGCTGCCAACAGTTGGCAGCCCTCTATCCTCTGATCCCTAGCCAGACCCTTCCTTGCCCAAGACCCACCGAGGAGCTGCATGCCCAGCATAGGGGCAACACATGCCAGCTCCCTCCTTGCCCATCCTGCCTCCCCGCACCAGGGCTGCCTCTGAAAACACCCCTCTGCTCCAGCCCTGTGCCTGCCAGGGATGACCAACACCCCACACTCCTGCTGGCCATGGTGCTGGCTCTGCTTACCCCAGCAGCCTCCCCCCCTGCCTGCCCAAGGACAGTCACACAACCACCACCAGGGGCCCGCTCTAGCCTGCCTGCTCCATCACCCCAACAGCCCCTGCCCAGCCCCAGCACCACTTTTAGGACATACACATGGATGAAACAAAAAAAGTTATTAACCTCACAATCTCCACTCTCATCCCCCCACCCTCAGCAAACAGAACCCACTTCCCACTCAACCAACAGTGCCCTCCATCACCCTTCCCACCCACTAACAATAAAAAACCCACTTACAAGTGGAAAACTATATACAAGTGAGAAACTATCGAAAACTATGGAAAACATATGGAAAACTATTTACAGTATTTTGGCTGTTCAAGCTCAGAGTGGGGAGCCATGGCGGGGGGGGCGGGCAGGAGGTAGTAAGGGGCAGAGCCCCAGGGCAGGTGCCCAGCACCCCAACCCCTGCATATTCCCTTGCAGGTCCAGAGGCTGCAGTGACTCCAGCTGGGCACTTGTCCTGGGACTCTGCCTCCCAGCAGGTGTGTGTGGCTGGGTCTTTGGCTATGTGGTGCAGGGAAGAGTGGTGGGTCCAGGCCCAGGTGGGTGGTGGCAGGTCTGGGGTGGGGGCTGGGCCAGGGGGGTCTGGCAGGCAGGAGGTGCCCAAGGACGACCTCCCAGGGCTAGGGCAGGTTAGTGGGTGGGATCCAGGGGCCCTGTGCGGCCATGGGCGGGGCCAAGTGGTGAGGGACATGCATGAAACTGCCAGGGCCAGAAGGGTGTCCATGGCCTGGCAGTCAACATCCCCCTGATGCCAGAGATTGTCTAGGTGCTCCCACTCCAGGGCTTCCATTTGGGCCCATTGGTCTCACTGCACCCAGTCCTGTGCCTCTGCCCAGGTGATGTCCTTTGCCCGTAAGACCTGATCCCACACCTCTTCCACCTCCACCAGCTGCTGGAGTGGGATGGTCCAGTCCCTAGTGTACTACTGGTGCAGCCAGCACACCTGGGCAGCTCCAGCAGTGGGTGGTGGTGACCCAGAGACTGCATCCCTGCTGGGGCTGGTGGCCTCTCCCTCACGTCTAGATGTTGACCCTGCAGAGGCAGAAGACAGAAGCCTGTGAGTTTACAACATTTCAGAGATAAGATGCTCTGCACCCAGGGCTGTGTGCTGCCCAGCCTCAGACTGGGGGGTCGGCTGTGCATGAGGACTATGGAAAGCTGACTGGGCAGGCTTCGGCCCAGGCGGCTGCCACTCGAGCCCCTCATCCCCACTTGTTCCCTTGGGGCCTGTGGCCCACTGGGTGCTGGCCACATGCTCCCTGCCTTCCCTGCTTCCTAGGGTGGGCTAGGCCAGGCTGTGGGCAGCACCTGCTGCCATGCTTTCAGACCCCATTCCCCTCCCCTTTTCCTGCAGGCCAGCCACCCCAAGCGTGCCCCTGCTGCATATGCCCCAGGCAGTGCATGATGAGCTGTTTGTGCAAGCTGAGGGGTTCCCAAGCCACTTCACCCTGCTGCTACTGTTCCTCCTGGTGCCCCAGGCACACCTGCACTTCTGGTTTAGGACCCTGAGCTATGATATTGTCAGGGGCAAGCCCAGGCTGCCCTGCAACCTCTCTCTCTACTTGGAGAGCTATCTGTTGCAGCACTACATGTCCCTGTGTCCCACTGCTGAGGAGGACATTGCAGTTTGCATCAACACCTTCCTTGGCATGTAAGAGGCCTGTGTCCACTCAGCTGCACAGACATGGGATGCTCAATAAAGTTTTGAACTCTGTCCCGCCTGTCTGCGTGCTGTGTGGGGCAGAACCCAGGATCAGGGGAATGCAGATATGCCAGGCAGGGAGCAGGGGCAGGGACTGGTGCCAGGGGCAGGGTTGGGGCAGGGCCCTCCCCCTGTGGAGAACTTACCATGTGTCCAGGGCTGATGAGGCTGGCAGCATAATGGGCCTCAGAAATGGAGACCAGCTACACCTGGTGTCCACAGCCCACAGTGTGCAGAGGGCTGGAGCCCACCCAGGGGCCCTCCCTGAGGAGGAGCTGCTGCTGGTGGCTGGCAGTGACATGGCTGGCTACTCCTCATGGAAGGGTCTGGGGCTGCACTGAGGGTGAGGCAGCTTCTGGCCAGGGCTCCCTGATCTGCCAGTGGATGCAGCAGCCGAGGTAGAGGGTGGGGCAGGGTACTGAAGGCCTGAGGTTCCCTTCTCCAGTGATGTGTCACTGGAGGTGTCAGGGGAGGGCGGGGGCTTGGGCAGGCTGCCCCTGCTGGTGGCACTTACAGGGGTGTGGCCTGGCTCCCAGGCCACCAGAATGTGGGCCAGCTCCCGCATAAAGGCCATGGACTTCTGGGCATGACTGAAGTTGGTCAGGGCCATCCACTGTACCTGCAAGGCCTTTACCTTTTGCATAACTGCTGCACTGACTGAGAGTGCCTTGCTCCTGCATCTTGCCTGATAGGGCCTCATAAATGTTGGTGTTCAAGTGCCTTCCCTGTGTGAACTGCCTCTGCATGTCAGGATGGCCCCAGGGCACCACGAGGTCACACACCTCTTCCAGGGTCCAGTTGGGGACCCTGGTGGTTGGCATGGGCGTGCACATGCAGGTGGGGTCAGGGCTCAACAGGGAGGAGGACAACAACATTTTCATCCCATGCCAGCTCTCTGGGCCCCTGCATGGCTGTCCCCATATGGCCGGCCTTGGACGGCTGCCAGCAGAGCTCAGTGCAGGGGCATGGCTAGGGACTGGGAGCCACATGGCAGAGACAATTTACCACAGTACCTGCAAGCATAAGAGACAGCTGAGGGTGAGCAGCAGTAGTGAGCAGGTGCTGGTCCTGCTTCCAGAAACAGCCAGTCAGAAGCCCTGGGGTGATCTCAGGGCTGGCTAAGGGGTGTAGCAAGCTGCAGCCCTTTGCAACACCCACCTGTGGCCAAGCAGCAGCTCTGGAGGGGAACAGGCCAGGTAGAGACAGCCTGTGGCCTGTCCAGTGGGGTACATGAGGCCTGCTGGGCTCCTGCACAGAACAGCAGTCTTACCCAGGCTCCTGGTAAGTGTGCCCCAGGACACAAAATGGCCACAGCCTTTTGTAGCCTGCAACTAGGGGCTACCAGAGGGCATCCCATCTCTGAGGGAGGAGAGACAGCCAGCCAGGAGCCTTGGGGCTGGGCTCAGGCTGGCCCCCAAGTAGCTAGGCAGACCTGACACTAAAGTTAGTGCTGGGTCAAGTCTACACATGAGTTACTGTGCATTAACTAATCATGACAAATTTTGATACATGCATTTACAGGTATCAAATTTAGGTGCAATTAGCCTAATTTCACCATTTTTAATGTACAGTAAGCATGCACACATGTAGGCATGCACCAGTACACTGCTTAGCCCCACCAGGTCTACACGTCTGAACGCTCAATACTTTCCCTGCCCTGCTCAAGTGTCTCATGATCACCTGCCTGTTATCCATGGTGGCGAATCCCAAATCTCACCTGCCAATCTTGATGTTCCTTTGAAGTAAACAATCAGGAGGTGTTTGCTTTCACCACAGTTGGTCAATGGCAAATATGCTAGACTTTCTTCTGGGGCTCGAACCTCTCGTACACCCCATCTAGCCACTTAGATGTTATGCACCACCGCGTACACTTTTAGGTCTTTCCAGGTGATTTTCTCTAATTCTTCCTTTTATCTCCTAGGTTCGTGACTTTCGTTACCACGTACCTCAATGGAACGGGACAGCGTGGACTACTGGGCTTTCTTTCAGCCACAGGTAAGTCTTATGTGAGTTTGGGTAACTTGGTGTCCTTTCTCCCTCAGAGAGGGTTTGCACACCCCTTGTGGGGAAAATCACTTGTCAAAAAAAAAAAAAAGCAAAGAAAAAAACCCTTTTCAGGCCTTTGCCCCTTGTCCAGAAGGGCTAATTGACCAATTTGGTCTTTATCCCTTTTTGTTCTTCAGGTAGGGTCTTTGGCTCTTAGACCCACCTACCGTTTTTGCCCACTTGGGCTGTGTAAAACAGTATAAAGAAAAATAACCCAACTTAAAGCTTGGACTTACTCAAAGGGGCTCAGCTGCTTGTCTCCAGCCGGCCCATCTCTGACAGTGTTCCCTGCCCCCTCCTGCACCACTCCTCCTCATAGCCTCCTCACAGCTGGGTCTCCTGGCTAAACAGCTCTCAGAGCTCTATAGCCAACTCTCAGTCAGCTCTTCAGGAATGGGAGAGCCCCCCCAGCTGTCCCCAATCCTGGGATGCTGCTCCTCACTTTCTGGCTCCTCTTTCGGCTCGTTCATACTTTTCTTTTCCTCCGGGGCTGCTCTAGCTTAATGGAGCAGATACTGTGAAACCGGGCTATGGAGCACTCTGCTTGCTTTTTTCTGTTGTCTCACCACTGTTTGTGAGTTCCCTGGTATTTTTCTTTTCTCTTTCACACACCCTGTTAGGTGCCTTTGCTCCAGCCCCCTGTGGTTCGGCTCAAGGCTTAGTGGATTCACCCCAGTGAGCATGGGATCGCTCGGGATGATCTTCTTCTCCATGGCATTGGGATAGGAAGTCCACCACCACATTGGCTCGGCCAGGCCTATATTCAATGTGAAAGTGAAACAGTTGTAAAGCTAAGGCCCACAGGGTTATCCATGTGTTATCCGTTTGCGAGGGCTTCAGCCATTTTAGGGGGCATGGTCAATTATTAGGGTAAACTCTTGGCCCAGGAGGTAATAACGAAAATACTCCACCTGCCATTTGATAGCTAAGCATTCCTGTTCGATGGTAGCATACCTTTATTCATGAGGGATTAACTTGTGGCTTGCATAGGCTATTGGCCTGTCTACCCTGTCAGACTCTTGGGAGAGCCCATCTCCCATGGCCTGATTGGAGGCATCAGTCTGTAAAATGAAAGGATGCCTGAAATCCGGTATTTTTAGGACAGGACTAGGGACTAGGACTCCTTTTTTTCTTTCAAGATGTCCATTAAAGGGGTGGTCACCTCCGCAAAATGAGGGATGAAGTGGCAGTAATAACTGGCAAGGCTGAGAAAGGCCCTCATTTGTTTACGAGTCTGTGGTGGTGGGTAGTCTCTTATGGCTTCTATCTTATCTGCTAGTGGATGGATACAGCCCCATCCCACTGAGAACCTGAGGTATTTATTCTCAGCTTTCCCTAACACACATTTGCCAGGGTTGGCAGTTAAACCTGCTAACCAGAGTTTTTGGAGTACCACCCTGATGGCTTTCAGATGTTGATCCCAATCATTGGTGTAAATGATAATATTGTCTATGTAGGTATACCATTGGTGAGGCGCTAGGACCCAATCAATGAGTCTCTGAAATATTGTGGCGGCACCATGTAGACCAAACGACATGTGTTTAAACTCATAGAGACCCCATGGAGTGCCAAAAGCAGTTTTTGCTTGATCAGCTTTTCGAACTGGCACTTGCCAGTATCCTTTGGTCAAGTCCAGAGTGAATATAAATTTAGCCTGCCTGACCCTCTCTAACCTGTGGCATGGAAAAAGCATCAAATCTCAAGATGGCATTTAATTTTCAGAAATCAACACAGTCTTAAGGACCCATTTGGTTTAGGCATGGCCACTAAGGAGCTCTGCCAGAGACTCTGAGATTCAGTGATCACCCCCTGTGCCAACATTTTGTCATTTTCACTCCAAATTAAGTCGTACCGATGGTATGGAATTCTCCATTTCTCTCTCACTACCTTTCCCTCCGGGGTGATGATGCTGTGGGTTATCCCTTTCGTGCAGCCAGGGTTTTCATTAAACATGTCCCGAAAATCTTGTACCAGTTGTCCTAACTGCATTTTTTGCACCCCCATTAGTTGAATCCCTAGGCTGAATATTTTGGCCCCCTCTTGTCCCTTTTGGCTTGTGTTTGGCTTTGGCTTTAATTCTGGGTCCTCTGCTACCAGGGTTGACATTACGCCCTCTGTTTCTTGCCATAGATTTAGCAAATTAATGTGCTATATTTGTTTCTTTCTTTTGTGCTCAGGATGTAGCACTTCATAATCAACAGGGCCAACTTGTCTTATTACCTCAAAGGGTCCTTGCCAAGATGTCAAAAATTTGCTGGTAGCACTAGGTAGAAGCACTAATATTTTCTGTCCCTTTCAGAATTCTCTCATTTGTGCCTCTTTGTAATAATAATCCTTTTGCTTCTTCTGAACTTGAACGAGGGTGGTCTCAAGCGACTTCTCTGGCCCTCCATAGCCTATGTTTCAATTCCTGCACATAATCTGTGGGTCGGGGCCCCGTAGGTTCCTCTCTTTCCCAACCCTGTTGTACTATGTCTAGGAGATTTCAGGGTTGGAGTCTGTAGCAGGGCACTAGGGTGCCTGCTACTTGGAGAGCTGGGATAACCCCTCAGGTGCTGGTTGCTGAGGCAACCAAAGGGAACTAACGATTCACACCTGCCTAGCCAGCTAACAAGAAGGGGCAGGGACTGACTCCTGTATAAATCACAGGCAGAAGGCCAGGAAGGAGTTCCCTACCAGCAGCCAAGGAGAAAGGAGCTCCCTGCAAGGAAAGAGAAGAGAAGCCGGATGCCAAAGCAGCATCTGTCACTGTGGCAGGATGGAGCACCCCCGGTAGGCTTGAGCATAGTTATAGCCGGGTGGCACATGTTTACGTTGTAGCCAAGAGGCTTGTGTTTGTGTTGCTGTTTGTTAAACCGGTGGTTTGGGTGAGGCTATTAGGGGTTGGAGGAGGCCTCATAGGGGACTCACCGTAGAGTGGGGACCCTGGCGCCAGTGAGGGTGCAGCATTTGGGGTGCATAGACCCCAGCCCCAGAGAAGGGCAGTTGAGAAGCCCAGAGTAGGGCGGCATTACTGAGAAGGCCCCGGAGAGAGGGCGCGGAAAGAGAGAGAAAGAGATGGGACTGCGGACAGCCAGAGTGCCAGAGAGGGCACGGAGAGAGAGACAGGGCTACGGAGAGCCTGAGTGCCAGAGAGGGCGTGAAGACAAAGAGAGGGACAGAATAACATCCATTACATCTGCGAGGCTTGGGGAGTGGTATGGGGGTGGTAGGAGCCACGCATAGCCCATAAGGCTTGGGTGCACGGAACACCCGAGACAGGAGAACTGTGGCCAAGAATAAGGAAGACAGCCTCCCTCTAAAAATATATGAAATCAAAGTCGTGGTGGGAGAGAATAGGAGGGTGTGAGTTGGCAGCTTGGCACGGTAAAGGAGGTGGCAGGGGAGAGCACGGCGACCCAGACCGCCCTCCGGTTACAGAGTCCACATACTAGTTCAAATGGGGAAAATCCCGTAGATGACTGAGGGGCTTCCCTCATGGTGAACAATAAAGGGGACACCAGCAAATCCCACTTCTGGGGTTCCTCTTGGGCACACCAATATAGCATGTTCTTAAAAGTGTCGTTAAGTCATTCCACTGACCCATTTGTTTGAGAATGGTAAATGGTCATACACAGGTGTTGAATTTGAAACACCCTGCAAGGGCTATGCATGACGTGACACACAAAACTGATCCCCAGGTCAGTAATTATTTATTTGGAATGCCAACCCTCCGTTTAAGTAGTTCCTCAGCTACCTGAGGTCTGGTAACCATGTGTAGTGGGATGGCTTCAGGAAACTGGCTTGCATAATCAATTAACGTCTATATGTATTGGTGTCCCAGCAAACTTTTGGGAAGCAGCCCGATTATTCCAAGTGCTATCCGTGAAAAGGGATCCGCCACCACTGGCATAGATTGTAGTGAAGCTCGCAGAGGTTTTCTGAGCTTGACTTGCTGGCAATTGGGACATGCCCAACAAAAGTCCTCTACTTGCTCATATAGGTGTGGCCAAAAACACCATTTGGCCAACCGGGCCTCTGTCTTCACCCTGCCCAAGTGTCTTCCCAAAGGGTTTGCATGTGCCAGCCTTAATAATGGGATTTGATAGGTTTGAGGGCTCAAGAGCTATAGAATCTCTTGTCCTTCTTGTGGACCCAATTTAATTCTATAAAGCAAGCCCTTTCAGAACTCATACTGGAGTAGTGTATGGCACCATTCGGGGCAAATTACCTTTTCATTGTGTTTAGACAGCTCTGCTTCGATAATGGCTTAGAGCTGCTCCTCTCCCACTTGTGCCTCCTGGGAATGAGTGCTGCTGGATAATCTCTCAAGGTCAAGGCCATCTTGATCAGGGGCATCATCCAATTCCTCCCCTGCCAGTCTGAAGCAGCATTCACCACAAGCTCTTACAACATCCAGGACTTGGTAAATTTTGGCCCAGTTGCAGCCCAGCACCATTGGATACAGTATATCATCTACTATGCCGATGGGCATCTCCCTTGCTATGTTAAGCACTTTTACCCAATATTTCCTTCAGGGGTACAGGAGGGTTGTTTGTGCATACAGACCAGCTTAACTGCCATTGTCTCTGGGTCCCAGCCATCAGGGCCCATATCTGCCTGAATCAACATCTGGGCACAGCTCGTATCAACAATGGCTAGTACTTTCTTGCCCCCAACATTGGTCCACATCAATTAGTAAGTCCCATTTCCTTGAGTCCGCTTAAATACATGCACGAATCATGCCCTTCAGTGTCCTATTGAAGCATTCTACAAGCCTATCTGTCTGAGGGCGATAAACAGATGTGCGCAAATGTCTTATTCCTAAAGTTGCACATACCCCTCTTAGTACCCTGGGCATAAAGTTTGTTCTTTTATCAGTCAGTATATCCCTCAGTATTCCCATCCTTGAGATCCATTTGATTAGCTCTTCTGCCATCTTCAGGGCAGTGATTGACCTAAGGAGAATAGCCTCTGGATACTGGGTGGCATGGTTGATGAAGATGAGAACATATTGGTATCCTGCTGTGCTTTTCAGAAAAGCGCCTGTAATATCTAAGGCTACTCTCTCAAACAATGTTTCTATCAGGAGCATGGGGACCAATGGGACTCTTACGGCCATGACTTAAGATACTTTCTGGCACTCGGGGCACCTGCTCGTGCACCCTTTGTAGGAGTTGGGACATTGTCTTATCCCTCCTGAGGTGTCCCTCCATGGGGAATGTATGGGAAATATGCAATAGTGCTTGTCAGTACTTCTGGGGTACTAAGATCTGAGCCATCTCATCCCCTTCTAGCCATCCCTGGTTAACTCAACAAAGGATACGGTCCCTTACCTTGAAGTGGGGATAACCTTGGGCCAGGTCCAGAAGAATCATCTCACCTTCCCTCTTCGCTATTCCATCTGGATACACATGGTGGAACATGGGCTCCTCTGCTTAGTCTTCTCAGAAACATCCTTCTCAGATGACCTTATCTATGTCTAGCCCCTTTGGTGGTCCTTCCTCCTCTGTGGACTTGGACTCATTGCCCATCAACCCTTCCAGTGGCCCCTCCCTGCCTTTCCTGGAGTGCATCACCCATTTTCTGTCCATAGCCTGGTTGAGCACTGCAGGGAATTATGGACAGTATTGGCCTAGCAGCATGGGGTAGGACAGCTTTCAGGTAATTCCCACAGCCAGCTCTTCTGTCCTCCCCATGATGATGGTTAAAAGTAGACGCCATCCTGTATATGTATAGGATTCCTTGTGCATGCATAGCATGCTAACTGGGGTATCTTCTGTGTCCAGTTGTGAGGGTACTACACCAGTCTTTAATATCGTCTGGGCACAACCTGAATCAACAACAGTGGGGATGATCATGGGACCAATTTTGACATCTACCATCAGCTTTGGGACTCCTGCAATCTTCTTCTAGTGTCTAAAACTGCAGTCCATCATTTCATCATGAGTATTCTCTTGAGACCACTCCAGTTGACTCCTCGGGGTCTCTTCCCCTACTCACAACTCATGCGTCCTCTTGGGACAATACTGGCTGATATGTGCAGGGGCCCCACATCTGTAGCACACCAGTTCCTGTGCTTCTAACTGTTTAACTGTCTATCTAACTGCACTTCAAGAGAGGTGTGGATAACCTGGAAAAGGTTCAGAAGAGGGCTACTTGTATGGTTGAGAGCCTGCAGGTAAGATCCTATGAAGACGGATTGAGGGACTTGAATCTCTGCAGCCTCCACAAGAGAAGGCTGAGAGGTGATCTTGTGGCTGTCTACAAACTCATCAGGAGGGGTCATCAGGGAATAGGGGATACTCTATTTACCAGGGCGCCCCTTGGGGTTACTAGAAACAATGGCCATTAACTGAAGAAGAGTAGATTTAGATTGGACATCAGAAAGAAATTATTTATGGTGAGAGTTGCCAAAATATGGAATGGGTTTCCAAGGGAGGTGGTGCTTTCCCCTACCTTGGAGGTGTTCAAAAGGAGATTAGACAAGCACCTGGCTGGGGTTACTTGAGCCCAGAGCTCTTTTCTGCCCTGACCAGGGGGTTAGACTCGATGATCTAATAGGTCCCTTCTGACCCTAAAAGTCTATGAAATCTATAAATGTCCAAGCTGGGCCTCACTTTTCTTCATTGGGGTGGTAGTTCTTTCCACTTGCTTAATGGAAGCCAGTTCTGCCTTGATGGGTCTTTCTTTTCCAGTTTCTCCTTTGGTGGTGAAGGCCTCTGTCAGTTGTAAGGCTTCCTGTAACATCTGAAGTTGATATCTTTGCACCTATCTTTGTGTGTCCTCCTCTAGGTTTTCCAGGAACTGCTCTAGTGTAAAGATCTCTAGGACTTTGTGTAGGGTCTTGCCTTTGGGCTTAATCCCACCTGTTGATTAGATCATGCAGGAACTCATTAGAAGTCTGGGTCAACATTCTTCCCTTCTCTTCTCGGCCTGGAATTGCTAATACTCCGGGGAAATTTTTAGCCAGTACAGGATGGTCGCCTTCACCTTCCCATAATCCATGGCCTCATGTCTTGACAAGGCTCTGTAGGCTGCTTGGGCAGGGCCTATTAGTAAAGGCCCCAATTGCCCAGCCCATCAGGCCTTGTCTCACCCCACTGACACAGCTGCCCTCTTGAATGTTTCTAAGTAAGCTTCCACATTGTCTTCTGCTATCATCTTTGGCAGGTTCCTGCTGTCTCATTAGGAGCATGATCCAAGCATCAGCCTCTTTGGTCTTCACCCTAATGAATTCTTACAAGTGTCGGGACCGAGGGTCGGTCTAAGGCTATGGCCAGTAGCACGGACCGTCAGGTGTGGTTTTTCCACGACGGAGTAGAGTTAGGCACGGAAGCGTATTGGTTTTATAAAGAAAGCTTTACTTACACTGCCGATGGTCACAGTGCAGGGAGGAAACTTGCTTGAGTTGCAGTTGCAGACAAACAAACACAAGTGAGATCTCTTCCGAACCGCACCAAACCGAGATGAGTCGTTGATGTACGACTCCACGAGCGCTTCACACGGGGGATACGTCAAATTCACACTATGACGGGGAGTGGCTAAGAGCTGATCAGGCCTCTCTGTCCTCCTCCAAGACACACGCGGAGTTTGCTAGGCTCCACAGCGCGCTCAGAGTTCTCCACGAGATGGTTGTGGAGTCCTCCAACTTGGGCGGAAGCTGCTCTAACCTTTTATACGGCTAGCGGGCCAATTGCTAGCTGCCACGTAGGAATAATTTAGAATTGACCAATAGTGGGACACTAATTTGCATATGTGTGGCGGGAACTCTTTTGCACTGGGGATTTCTCTCTGCAGCTGAGAAATCCACTGTGCAAAGAAAGCTCCATGTGGCGGGAAAATTCCCATGTGCAGAGGCACTAAAAATCATTGGGTTATGACAACAAGAAATCTTCAAGTGGGCTGAGGCCCACTGCTCCTGGATCCACATCCATGCTGAATCACTCCCTGACCTTAGTCCTGGTTTTGAGGTTTCTTGGCCAATGAAGAATTGTGAGTGAGTTGTATTCTCTTGCCTTGGGACCGCACCAAGTTATTTGGACCACAAGGCACTACACTTTCCATGCCTTGATGAAATTTATGTCTGGGAGAATGGATGCTCTGGCTTGCACATCCATCTGATCTCATCACAGATCTTCTGCAGGGCTCTAACCTTCCCATACCCTGCCCATTTCCTTTCAGATAGCTGTTCACTGTTCTCTGTGAATGGTGAGCAGAGACTGTCTGGACCTCTCTCTCTCAGATCTTTAGCTTGCAGTAGCTCCTCCTAGTTCCTAGTTTTCTAGTTCCTCCTCATCTACATCACCCTATGAACATTTTCCTCAAGCCAAAGAAGCATTATCTCTCTGAGATTCCTTGGAGTTCTTCCCCTGTAGGTCCTGAAGCCTCTGCCTCAGCCCTCTTCAGTTATCCTCTTTGGGGCTTGTAGGTTTCTTCCCCTTTTTTCTTTACTACAAATCAAATTGACAGGCTAAGGGTTCTTCCTCTCCCTTTTTCTGGCTATTACTCCTCCTTAGTACCGAGGGCTTTATATCAAAGGTTGGACCCCTAGCCAGGTCTGTGGCAGAGCACCTTTGGGGTGCTTGCCACGTGGCAGAGGCTGCAGTAGGCTGGGACAAAGCCAGCAGAGCAGGCAGCCAAGCAAAACCCTGGAATGTCAATTTTAAGTGGGGGAGGTGTGTGGTGGAACACCTTTTGGGGTGTTCGCCACATGAGGGCTTTCACAGGCTCTGAGGGGAGCCTGCTTTGGAGAATCAGCAGGGAAACCTTCCCCAGGAACTATTTTAAGGGGGAAGCTGTGTGGCAGGGCACTGTTGGTACTTTAAGAGTGGAACCAGCCAGCCAGCAAGTGCTTGATTGCAGTGGCCATTTTAGATCTGTGGCTGCCTATATAAATAGAACAATTCACTGCTGGCAGGGCAGGCAGTAACATTGCCTGGCTGCCAGGTTCCCTGCAACATCCTGGAGGTAAGGACAGGAGCTGTAGGGGATGGCTTGGAGGCTCCTGGTCCTGGGCATGACTTAAAACTGCACCCTGTCAGGAGTGGGTGGCCTGGTGGTGCTCTCAGTGTTGCAGGAGCCCTCAGGTAATGCCAGGCTAGTTACCACCCTGGTGAAAGGTGGGTAGGGGCACCTTCACCCATCCTTACCTTTGGGTGGGTCATGTAACATTGGAGGTAGTTGGGGCCAGGCACGGCTATGTCTGCCTGAGCCCTGTGGGGTGCAAGACCCTGAGGAAAGGTAGTTGCGGCCAGGCATGGCTATGGCCACCTAACCCCACTGGGGAGGGAAGCCCTGTGGCCCCAGTAAGGGGGCAGTGTGGTGTCTCAGTGAGGGGGGCAGAGATGAGGAGCTTCAGTGAGGGGGTGGCCCCAGTGAGGGGAGGCCAAGGGATGTCTTTAGATGCCCGAGGCCGCAGTTTGGGCCAGAGGCCAAGTAAGGAGGCTTAGTCCGAGAGACAGGGGCAAGTCCTGACCTCGGTAAGCCCTCCACTGCTGGGAGGCCGAGTGTGAGTCAAAAGTAAGAGCTATAGTAGAGCACAATGACCTGCTGCTCCAGGTGGGGAGTGAGAATCCCCATGAGACCCTGGAGCACCAGTCATGGTGTGGGTTAAGAATGAGTGGGGGCCAGGCACAGCTGCGGCCACCTGAGCCCTGTGGGGTGCAGGACCCTGAGAAGAGGTACTTGGAGCCAGGCATGGCTATGGCCACCTGAGCCCACTGGGGAGGGAAGCCCTGCAGCCCCAGTGAGGGGACAGTGTGGAGCCCGAGTGAGGGGGTGGAGATGAGGCCTCCCAGTGAGGGGGAGGAGATGTGGAGCCCCAGAGAGAGGGTGGAGATGAGGGGCCACAGTACGGGGAGAAAACCAGAGGGCTGGGAGCCCAGTATGTCTGAATGTACAGAGCTGCCCCGGGAGGGGCCAGGGCTAGCTTAGGCCAGATCAGGTAATTGGCTGGCCACTACCCCAGTAAGGGTTGCAGGACAGGCCCAAAAGCTGGTACGTCTGCCACCCAAGTTATGAGCTAGCTAAAGCCTATGGCCTAAGGGGCCCACTCCAAGGGGGAACAAGACAGTACAAGTTGTTGAGGCATGAAAGAGACCCTGTGAGAGAGGGTGGAGAGTGAGAGGCCCTAGTGAGAGGAGGGCGGTATGAATATGTGTGCGTCTGAGGCCTGACAATGAGGGCTAAGCTTGGTTGGCTGTAAGTCGGGAGCATTGTTATCTGGATGCCATCTGCGAGGCTTGGGCTGCAGTGTAGGGGGGGAATGGAGCTGAAGATTGTGCCACGTGGCATTGGGGCAAGAATGGGTAGCCTCCTGCCTTAATTAATGTCCTAATTAATTAACAACAAGGTGTGTCAGGAAAGACTGGTAGGTGGCATGCCCAAAGGCAGGTGGGGAATCTAGCACTGTGGCTAGTTGGGGAGCCCCACTTTGCCACAAGGTCTTTTCTTACTCTGCTGTTTTACAACTCAAAATTAACTGGTCTACATGTGACACTACATTGCTGTAGCAATGAGCTATGGCAATGTAGCATTGACAGGCAAAAACCACAATGCCGCAGGTACATCACCATAGCAACGTGCTACCTCATTATAGCGCACTGCTATGGCAGGTAGCAGCTAAAAATAATTGTGCATGGCTGGCACGGTGCAGTATGGGTTGTTCCAAAAGGAAGTACTAAATGATGGTGCAGTAACAATGGCACCATAGGCCATGTGTAGACATGCCCATGGTGTGATTCACATATGATGCCTTAGGCCAGCATCTTGGTTAATCCACTTCTGACACCAATGTCCACATCATCGATGAAGATGTTAAATAGTATAGGCCCTAAGACAGAACTTTGAGGGACCCCACTGGTGACTGCGCACCAAGACAATTGGCTCCTGTTGACCACCACCCTCTGGGTCCTACTGTGGAGCCAATTCCCCAGCCACAGGATCATGGTGAGGTAGAGGCCGTAGTTAGCCAGTTTAGCCAAGAGGTGATCGTGGGATACCAGATCGAAGGCTTTTTTAAAGTCAAGATATACAATGTTGATCTCTTCCCCCTTGTCCAGGTGATAGGTCACCTGGTCATAAAAGGAAATGAGATTGATCAAGCAAGACCTACCCACAACAAACCCATGCTGGCTATCCCTCAAGATATTGCCTTCAGCTAGTCTGTTAAGGATGGCCTCTTTGATAATCTTTTCCAAGACCTTCCCCAGGATAGAGGTCAGGCTGATGGGGCTGTAGTTTGCTGGATTTACTTTCCTCCCTTTCTTGAAGATAGGCATGACATTGGCCCTCTTCCAATCTTCGGGCACTTCACCAGAGCACCAAGAGTTCTCAAAGATCCATGCCAGGGGTTGAGCTATGATGCTTGCCAGTTCCCTAAGTACCCTTGGGTGTAACCTGTCAGGGCCGGCTGACTTGAAGGTATCCAGCCTGTCAAGGTGTTCCTTCACGAGGTCAGCTTCGATGGAGGGCAAGGGATCTCCCTCACCTGGGCCTCCCTGACAGCAAAGCCATCCCATGGGACTGGTGAAAAACTGATGCAAAGTACCCATTTAGCAAGTTTGCTTTTTCCTGGGCATCGGTTGTCGGGTGCCCCATCTGTTTTAGCAGGGGTCCAATGTTGCCCTTGCTTTTTCTCCAGCTCCCCACATATCTAAAAAAGGACTTTTTATTGTCCTTGATATTTGTAGGTAGCTGGAGTTCCATTGCAGCCTTGGCTTTCTTGGTTTGCTCTCTACAGATCCAGACCAGAGCAGGGTATTCCTCCTTGGTGGTGGTTCCAGTCCTGCATCCTTTGTAGGTCTTGCTTTTAAGACACAGAGGGTCTGCCAGTTCCCTGGAGAGCCAAGGGGGCTGCTGTGCCCTTTTGCTGCCTTTCGTCTGAAATGGGATGGACTTTAACAATGACTTCAGCAAGGATGCTGGCATTTGTGTTGTGATCTTCCATAGATTCATAGATTTTAGGATCAGAAGTAACCTATTAGATCATCAAGTCTGAGAAAGAGTGCTGGGTTCACATGACCCCAGCCAGGTGTTTGTCCAATCTCCTCTTAAATACTTCCAAGGAAGGGGATAGTACCACCTCCCTTGGAAGCATATTCCATATTTCGGCAACCCTCACTGTAAAGAATTTTTTCCTGATGTCCAATCTAAATTTGCTCTCCTTCAGTTTGTGGCCATTGTGTCTAGTTACCCCGATGTGTGCCCTGGTAAATGTTATATCCCCTATTTCCTGCTGTCCCCCTGCCAATGAGTTTGTAGATAGCCACAAGATCATCTCTCAGCCTTCTCTTGCAGAGGCTGTAGAGATTTAGGTACCTTAATTGTTCCTCATAGGGTTTTTCCTGTAGGCCTTTAACCAGATGTGTTGCCCTTCCTCTGAACCCTTTTCAGGTTATCTACATTGATCTTGATGTGCAGCACCCAAAACTGGACACAGTACTCTAGCTGCTGCCTGACCAATGCCGCATAGAGGGGAAGTATCGCCTCCCTAAACCTGTTTGTGATGCACTTACTTATGCAAGAAAGAATGCGGTTAGCTTTACTAATTACTTCATCACATTGGTGACTCATGTTCATTTTGGAGTTCACTATGACTCCTAGATCCCTTTCCGCAGTTGTGCCACTTAGAATGGTACCTCCCAGGCTATAGGAGCGTTGATGATTTCTTCCTTCCTAGGTGCAACACATGGCATTTATCTTTGTTAAATTGCATCCTATTCTGTTCCGCCCACTTCCCCAGCCTGTCCAAATCTGTCTGGATTTGCTCCTTGCCCTCTAGTTTGTTTACCTCACCCCATAGCTTGGCGTTGTCTGCAAACGTGGAGAGGGTGCTTTCTACTCCTTCATCCAAGTCACTAATGAAGGTATTGAACAGTACCGGTCCCAGAACAGAGCCTTGGGGGACTCTACTGCCCACATTTCTCCAGGTACAAACTGACCCATACGCTGCCACTCTCTGGGTGCGTCCCATAAGCCAATTCTCCACCCACCAGATTGTGTAATAATCTACATTGCAACTGTTTAGTTTATTTATAAGAATAAGGTGCAACACTGTATCAAAGGCCTTTTTAAAATCTAAGTAAATAACATCTACCTCTGTTCCTTCATCCAAGCATTTTGTGACCTGGTTTGATGTGGAGGATTTTCTGGAGGCATTATTGGTGATACCTCTCCAGGTTTTTGAGATGGTGGTGGTGGGTCACCCACGTTTCACATCCGTAGAGGAGAGTGGAGATGATGACTGAATTGTAGCCAAGGATCTTGGTGCTTTCCAGAGGTCATAATGAATAAGCACGCACCAAAGCAATTTCCCAAAGGAGGAACTTGCACAATGGATCCTGTGCTGGATCTTATCATCAGTGTTCACTTCTTGAGAGAGGTGCCTATCGAGGTAAGGGAAGTTTTTGACTATCTCCAGGGTCTTTCCCTTGAACAGTCTGGGTGACTGGCTATAGGGTGGCAGGCTGAGCTTAGCAGGTGCATTGATAGCTTAAGCTCTCAGTTCAAGGCTGTGACCTGACACCTTGTCAATGGCATTAGGCCATCTTTTCTGTCCCATTTTGTATTCGTAGTAACCTACTGGCTGGGGATGAAAAATGGAAGAGCAGATTCCTTGCCTCAAAAAGGGGGAGTATTATACCAAGAACCCAGACATAGGCATGCCTGGCAAAACAGTCCCATCACAAAGTTTTGTGTGTAGAAGTGTATCTCTGGATTTCCATTTAGTACTTAAAAGCAGATCCTCTGAAAGACTTTTTGGTCAGAGGACTCCTGAAACCCCATGAGAGCACCAGGGCTCTTTTCAACTTACCCATGTATAGAAAGAAAGACTTTGGTACATACAGAGCATTTTGTACTTCTCTGAAGGGTCCTTGTGGCTAGAAGCACAACAAGCCTGCTATGATATCCCTTAGACGGGGCACTTCAGCTGAGTCAAGGCCTTCTACACAGCCTACCTATCATTCTGGTGATCTTGGCTGAGGAACACAGTACATAGGCAAGCACAAGGGCTATGTGTGCTCCTTCACACTCTGCAGCTGCACTAAAAGTCTTCACCATAAACTATTTGGACTGTTAGTACCCACAGAGATGCCCTCAAAATCTCATGGACTTCATAGTAGACGTCTCAAAATCTGAAGGCCAAGAGACCATTCTCACCATAGTAAACCAGCTGATAAAGATGGTCCACTTCCTGCCTTGTACCCAGCTCCTGTCTGAAAAAGTTACAGCCAACTTTCTAGTCCATTATTGCTTCCAGACCATATGTTCTTAGACTGTGGACCACAGTTCACTTGTGTTTTTTAGATCTCTGAGACATCTGCCTCCACCTTTCCACGGCATACCATCCTCAAGCAGATGGGCATTCAGAATGAGAAAACCACGTCACCATCAGGACAGTTGGGCCTCCTTACTACCTTGGGAGAATTTGTATATAACACAGAATATGCTTCAACAGGAACCAGGCCTTATTATGCAAATTATGATTTTCACCCTTGCTTCCATTTGACAATTCCCTCTCCATTGCCAATTTCCACGGAATCAGATCTAGTAAATACTATACACCAAATCGAGGCTCCCTTAAAGGTAAACCTTGAGGCTGCTAAAGATAGCTACAAAAAAAAAAAAAAAAAGACAAACAGGTGGTGTCAAGAAGTTCTCCCTTTTTGTAGTTAGTCAAAAGGTGAGGCTTGTCACAACCTCCACACTGGCCATGCAAAACACACTGGACCACCAATGTTTTACATCATACACCGTAATATGCCAAATAACCCCTGAAGCATTTGTGCTTGCTCTTCCACATATATGAATGTCGCAGGGCACCTCAGTGCCTGCTCCTAGGGAGTAGAAACTGCCAGGGAGAGAGAGCCCTGGCAGAACATAATGAGTACAGCTGCGGGTTGCCGGAGCAACTAAGGGGAGCCAGCTGCCTGTAGGCCCTTATAAAGCCCAGGGCTGAAGCCAGGATGGCAGTTCTCTGCCAGCAGCCAGGGAGGCAGGAGCTCCGGGAGTGAGGATGTGGAGAGGAGCCTAGTAGCAAGTACCACTGTTATATGGAGCAATGTGGTTATAGCCAGAGGGCATGTGTTTAAGTTATAGCCAGGAGGCTTGTGGCTATGTTTGGCTCTGTTATTACACCGGAGGTTTGGGTGAGGCTGTAGGGGTTGGAGGAGGCCTCATAGGGACCCCAGAGAGAGTGGGGTGACCTAGCACCAGTGAAGGCGCAGCTTGCGCAACCAGTGGGTTGCGGGCGGGGAACATAGACCCTGGGTTGTGTGTGGGGTACGTAGACCCCAGCCCCAGAGAGGGGCAGCTTTGATATGCCCCAGTGTGGGCACGACGAGCCCCAGGGAGGGGGCAATATTACTAGGAAGCCCAGTGCGGGCGCGACGAGCCCCAGAAGGGGGACTATTGAGAAGCCCAAGGTGGGCATGGCAAGCCCCGAGGAGGGGGAGCGCCATACTGAGAAGCCCAAGATGGGTGTAGCGAGCATGGCCGTAGGCTAGTGCGGCAACAGCCCTCAGATAGGGGCAGGGGGCTGCGGTGGACCTCCCAACTATACATAAGCAGCCTCCCAACTATACATAAACATCAAAGATGTGGCGGGCGAGAATTTGAGGGTGCCCTTAGGCCGACTTGGCACGGTGAGGGGGCCATAGGGAGATCACAGCCCTCCTGACGGACCCCGCCGTGACAACGAAAAATACATTCAGTATGTCATGTGTCTGTTAAAACCTTATGTAGAGGATGCTTTCCAAAGACATCAACAACTACCTCCATCCCTCATACAAATACAAGACCATGAGGAGTACCTTGTATGGGAAGTCCTAGATTTTAAAAAGTTCAGGAAGTAGGTTTTTCTACCTCACTGATTGTGAAGGATATGGCTCAGAAGACCTATCATGGGAACCGGCAGAAAATATCCACACACCAGATAAAATATAAGCTTTCCACCATGCCTTCACAGATAAATCAGGTCCTGGGGCACTCAGGGGTTACCATAGGAGAGGGGATTTTATCAGGACCCCTGGGATTTTAACCCAGATCTTCCACACTCATAGATGGAGACCTGGGCTGCAGCACCACCAGCACTGGCCAGATGCCAATCCCAACCCAGTTTATATTCTTCCATAAAGATTCCAGTGGTGGAGCAGGTGAACCAGGGGGAACCAGTAAGAACCACAAGCCCTTGATGGGAGGACCATAAAACCCTTCCCACTTCCTCTTTGGCCTTGTACCAGTATCTTTGTTTTTGGGGACCCCCATGCATAGTTCCTGCCTTGTTCCAACCCCCCTGACCCCCTCCCCCCCGCCAGTCTTATTTCTGTCTTAGAGTTCCTGGCTTGACCAAAAGCTTGCCTCAACCATTGCATTGCCTCAACTCTTAGTATAATACCTTGGACTCTGTCTGACCCCTGGACTCTCAGCTCTGGTCTCCTAGCCTTGTGCCCTCAGCCCCAGAATTTTGACCCCCCACGTACAGATCATGCCCATGACATACACTCCATATTAGTTTATAAGGATATTAACAAAAAAATAAACCTTATTTATATTATATTACAGCTGCTACTTAATATAAATCATTAAGACCAGTGTTATAGGAGGGAGCGGTGGGGAGCAAATAAGGAAGATGCATGAGGGACTTATGTGCAGAATGAGTGAGGGTTATTATAAAATAAAGCAATAGGTCTTTAGGAAATAAAATGTGGAGCACAGTCCCTGGTGTGTCATGGATCACTAGAACTGTAAGTAGTTTACTTGGGCTAAGTTTAGTGTGGCCATTTTAATGTGGAGCTGTGGGTAGGCAATTAGCTTTGCTCAGAGGCAAAGCTAAGCAGCCAAATCATTGTGCTGCATGTATATAGCAACTGTGATGGACTAGCTGGCAGTGACTTAGCCCAGGGGTTTTGAAAGGGCAAAAGATGATTGGAGGACTTGGGATTCCCTTTACTCACCAATCAGGCCCCAGAGACTCACCCTTTGTGGCCCCTGATTGGCCCCTTGGGTCACCTGGAGAGGGATAAAAGGGGCAGCGACTCAAGGGATACCAGCGAGTGACCACAAGGAAGAAGCTTCAAAGAGCTGGCAAGAGTTGGGCCAGTGAGGCAGGAGCAGTTGCCCCAAAAGAGCCTGAAGGAGTGGGACCTGCAGGCAACAGTTAGACCCTCAGCAGCATGGCATGCGGCCAGCAGGAGAGGCTCCCCACTGGGCTCCAGGATCCCCTACGAAAGGCTGTGGCCAGCAGGAGAGGCTCCCGAGCTCCAGCAAGGATCTGAGCAGTGACCTGAAAGGTTCCCAGCTCTGCTTCCAGCTCCTCCAATAAGAGGCCAGGAAGCTTGATATGAGGTGGGGGGCTCCAGGAAGGTTGAGACTTCTTGCAGCTTAGAGCAGCCCCAGCACTGGTGGCTGTGTGGTAGAATTTCTGCCTACCATGTGACAGCTCTAAGTTCAAGTCCCAGTTGGGGTGATTGAAGTAATAGGGAAAAATCCTTGTTGCAGTGGAAAGAGATCATTGTGTTTTCTCTCTTTCCCCCTCTCCAGGTACCTAGGCCCTATATTCCTTGTTATTTGACATTTTGTATTTTGTGCCTTTTATATTTCACCAACCAGTATTGTTTGTTCTGCTGTTTGTGTTTTATATTTTGCTAACCCTGTCTTTTGCCAATGATCGTAAGTGTAACCTTTGTTGAACCCTGCCCTGTTGGGGCATTGTAGTGTTCCCTATACCCCCTGGTTTATGCCTGTTATGTTCCCAGTACTGTTCTCTTATTAAAAGGTATATGGTTAAGGCCCCACTGGTGGTCTGGCTCTGCATTATAGGGAGAAGAGAGTCCCTACACCTCCCACAGTGCTTGTGCACCTGCTCTGATCCCTTCAATTGGAGAGGGGGTACCTCTTAGAGTACCGCCTGGGTTACACAACACTGTTGCTAGACCAGGAGGGTGGTAGCTATGGCTGTCTCCAGAACAGCAGCAGTAAAGCAACGTTCACATAATGCCAGGCAAATGCCAAGGAGAATTGGAAGCCAGCTTTGGGTTTGGCCTGTTGCCTTGCTTTGTTATCTGTTGTTTATTATTATTATTTAAGAGGCCAAATTCACTTCAAGCAAAGTAGAAACCTTCTTAGATGTTTAGAGGAGTTAGGAGATGAGAGGGCTGGAGGAATAGGAGGAGTGGGGAGGTACATCAGTATATTCTGGTCATAATGGACTATGCAACCAGGTACTCTGAGGCAGTACCTATGTGGGCTGTGCCAGCCCCAAAAGTAGCAAAGGAGCTGCTGAAAGTCTTCTCCCAAATAAGTCTTGCCAAGAACTGTTGGCTGACCAGAGGATGAATGTTATGTTTTGGATGTTTGAGGGGGTGAGTGAAACCCTGGAAATTAAGCACATAAAGACCTCAGTGTACCACCCACAAACTGACAGGTTAGTGGAATGGTTTAATGGGACACTAAAGCAAATGTTAAAAAAAATTGTGGAGGAGAGCCCACAGAAGTGGGATTGGATGTTGCCACCCCTGTTGTTTGCCATGAGGGAAGACCCTCAGGCCTCGACAGGGTTTTCCCCCTTCAAACTATCATATGGACAGCAGCCACAGGAGGTCCTAGATTTGATTAAGAAAGGGTGGGAAGAACAACAAAGCAAGGACAAGAACCTGATATAGTATGTGATCCAGTTGAGGGAACGACTGGAGGCGACATGAAAAGAGGCTTTGGAGGATCTTTGAGTGGTCCAAGGAGGGCAAGTAACCAATTACAATCAGGGTGTCCAAAAGAGGAAATCTGAAGGGAGACTGGGTGTTGGTACTTCTGCCAGATCAGGAGATGAAGTTACTTGCCCAGTGGCAGGGGCCCTGTGAGATTATGCCAGGAGGGACCCATAGATTATGAGGTGCATCAGCCGTACAGGCAGAAGTCAAAACGAGCAGTAGCCTCCTTGTTAGCTGAGTTCAAAGTTATTAATCCATCTTGTAGTTTGTAGAGGGGACACTCCTTGGTGATGTGTGGCATTATTTTTCTCTCTCCACAAGTGCACAATGGGTTAGCGCTGAGGCCCTAGTGATGAAGGTTGGCTGCATGGGGGCCTTGGTCTGTCCTGAACCTGTTTGGGAGGGAGCACTCTTGCTGTAATAGTTCAAAACCAGCAGCATAACACTGGTCTTAATGATTTATATTGAGTGGGGTTTGTCACAAGGAACTTATTTGTGACTTCCTGTGATTCCCATTCCTTGATTCACAGAGTATCTGCAAACAGATCCTGGTCAGGGAGGCTGCTCCATAAGGGGCATCATGAAGGAAACCAGGCCTTGGGTGGATTAAACAGGTCATCATAGAGTGGTAGGTAAGGTGTAGTACTAATGGTGTCAACCAATTTTCTGGTCTTCAGTTGAAGGATGTGTATATGTGAGGGGTGGGGAGGGGTGATATTTGCAAGGACAAGAAGCCAGAGTAGGAGAGTTGAGCAGAGGTTTCTAGTTATGATGCACATGGTTTCATTCAGCTGAGTGTCAACAAGATGTGTATGTGATGACCTTTGTCAGACAGCACAATACTCTGCTGCTGAGTATGATAGAGCAAGAGCTGAGGTCTGGAGTGTTGTGGCCGCTCCACCACTTAAAGAGGCAGCTCTTCTTTCTAGTAACGGCCAGCACTCCCTGTTACAGGACCAAATCAAGAACCTAGAGCCACGCATTCTGCACGGAAACATGCAACAGCATCTTTCGATTCTAGACAGGCCTCATCAGCCATCTTTGGATCCAAGATAAGACAATCATGGAAGAAAATCATTCTTAACAGGAAGGGATTGCTAATGATGCTGACTTGAGGCAGAAAAAAGAAGCTATGGAAACCTTATTTCCACTCCTCCTTTCCCCTCCCATGAGGTCTAGATAAGTCACTTGTATGCTTGTCAGATGTACTTTGCATTATCTGTGAGTATTCAACCCTTCTGAAAAATCCACCTAAATCTCTCTTACTGCCTCATTTTCCCACCTGTAAAATGAGGTAACTTCCCCATCTCCCAGGGCATGGTGAGGAGACATTCATGAATGTGGCACTCATATTATTGCAGTTCCAAGTGGGACAGAAAAACCTTTCTTTATATAAATAGTAGCCAAGTTTGTGAGCCATTCTGTGCATTGTTTTGATTTCCCTTCAAACATCTACATTCACACTGTAGGAGTCTATATAAAAAGGTCATAAAATCTTTTCTACATTGGCACTGTGACAGATGTTTGTGTGGTTAGAGGTCCTCTTTAATTACTAAAGAGAGAGACCAGAACAAATATGTGG
Organism: Alligator sinensis; assembly: GCF_000455745.1. Lineage (NCBI taxonomy): Eukaryota > Metazoa > Chordata > Crocodylia > Alligatoridae > Alligator > Alligator sinensis. Next base: position 160,828 of record NW_005842594.1, on the reverse strand, counting down.
GCCCAATTGTCCTGAAATTGCAATTTAGAATTCCTCCCATGTGTGCTGAACAATAGGAGGGAGGAATGCTAAGAGCTCCTTGAATAAACAAGCAGTACATTTTCTTTGAACAATTGGTGGCTTTGGTTTCAGAAGTTGGGAGGGATTTGTGGAATATACAAGTTGAGACAGATTTTCATGAGGAAAAAAAGATTCGTATTCTGTCTTTCTAAGATCCTTTACCCTTATGGAAGCTGAGATTTGCAGTAGCTTTGTTATGCCGCTGATTAATGAGCTGGAAAACACAATTGAACTTCTCTGACTGTGAAAATTGCTTTATGGGCACCATAACTGCTGGGAGATACTTACACTGATTTTCGTTTGCAGAGTTTATACAATGTTTGTGTCAGGCACACTCTACCATAAGGTCTACTAGACAAACTGAGATCAAAAGCAGAGGTATTTAAATACATTTGGCTTTATTTGACAGAAGCATCTTTTTTCCTGTGGAGGACTGGGAAAATCTTACTAAAATACATTTTAACTCTTTAATTTTCCAGTTTTCCATGTTTAATCTAAATGTAATGTATCTTAGTTGCCAGCTAAAATACAGTAGTTTCGTACTTACTGAAGCTTCCAGACATATAAAACTGAAGTGATAATTCAATGCACTCCTGGCTTACAGAGCAGCTTTTAGATGCCATGAATTCTAGTTTCTGGAAGCCAGCTTTTACAGGCTGTTATTTGCAGTTAAATTTCACAGTGGAGTCCCTCTGTACTATATTTCTGGAATGCATGAGGATATTTTCTTTATAATTATTCTTTCTCATAATTTGTGCCAGGCTTGAGCTTTGATTTATTTGCATTGCTTGAAAGCAAATTCTGGGGGAAAAGGAAGCCACTGTTATTAACTTCCAGAGGGTGTCAGTACTAAACAGCTATGTCTTGAAATGTCTTTTTTGGTGTTTCATAAAAGACAAAGTGGAGATGCTAATGAAAAATAGGAAGTAGGGAGAAGTATTTTTTTCAGTGTTAAACACATTCCTGTTTGTGTTTATGCTATTTTCCAGATTAAATGGAGCAAGCTTAGGTACTATTTTAGATCCTATTTGTTCAGCTGTGCAAGGCTGGGAACAGTCATTAGGTGACACAGCTTTTTATATCAGTAAATGCTTTAGAATTAGAAATAATACCAGTTGTTCAGAGGCAAGAAGGTCCCAGTTCTTGGTGCTGTGTAAGGCATTTCATGTCACTACTGTGTGCAAGTTACCTGATATCAGATCTGAGTGCTGGAGAAAATGGGCAGGCCTGTGCCAAAGATGGGGCTCAAAGGGAGGGCTAATAGGGGGCAATGGGGCTGGGATAGGAGTGGAGGTTACTAAAGCTAGCACAGCTGTTGGGCGGAAAGGAGGCAGCTTTATGCATCCCAGCCTGGGGTCACCTTTCCTTTGCTCCAACCTGATGAGGGAGGGCCCTGAGCATCAGTTAAAGCCACAAACACAGCATGCTGGATTTTCTGCTGTTTCCCAGCTCCAGTGATCTGGATAACTCCACTTCTAGGAGACAGAACTGAGATACTCTCCTACCAGAAGCACTTCTTTCACATTTTCTATTCCCTGCTCTCCCCTCGAGTGTCTGGGTACTGCTGTTCCTGCAGCCAGTCTCCAAGCTCATCTCTTACTGCATCCAAGGCCTAAGCTGCCCTCATCACTTCCACAATCTTCCATTGCAACCCATCCTCAGGATGCCTTTCCTCTTTAAACTGCTCTCCATTCTGCCAGGCTTTCCTTAGATCTAATATGTGAGTTACTGGTCCTTTCTCCCCTGCATCCAGTCCCCAGGATGTCCTTGCCCTCCCTGTGGCCATCTTCCAGATTCTGTTTTGCCTATTCTGCTGCAGCTGCTGCCTAGCTGTCTCCAGCTGCAATCATAGTGTTGCCAACCCTCCAGGATTGCCCTGCAGTCTCCAGGAATTAGATATAAATCTCCAGGAGACTGCTGAGAGTCACCCAGGAGATGAATATTAAATGTTGAATCTGATTTATACAGTAGTCCAGTGGGTTTTTAAAATGTAATAGTCATGTGCACTTGCCTTTCTGATTTAAAGTCTATGCACTGTAATCTATAACTGATATTTGTAAGTGTGGCAGGGCCCCTTTGGTGCCTGCCACTTTAAGAGGCTTGAACAGGCTGTAGTGCAGCTGGCAGGTGTGATGTGGCTTAACAAGACAGTCATATGACTGCAAAAGAGCTCCTGGATTGGAGGATGGGCTTGAGCAGCCTCAGTATAAGCCCAGGTCCTCAGCGCTGAGAGAGCAATTGCTACAGGGAGCCAGAGGACTAGCATTGCCAGCTGGAGCTACTGCTCCCAGAACACATGGAGGTTTGGGGTAGGAACTATGGGGATGGAGGAGGTTCCTGGACCTGGGGAATGACCTAACTTCAACCTGCTTGGGTTGGGTGGTGTGGTGGGGCTGCCTGTGGCGGGGTGGTCCCTAGGAGATGCCACATCAATGCCTCCCTAGTGAAAGGTGAATATGGGGTGCTGTATAGCTTCAGCCCCCATGACTTGGTGGGTTACCTTGTGGAGGGGACAGGTGAGGGGTCCAGACATGTCCTCAGGCCTGAGACCTAAGGGGTATAAGGCCAAGAGCCCAGTGAGGGGGTGGAGTAGCAGGCCCAGTAAGAGGGCATGTGAGAAAGCAGTAGGCTCAAGTGAGAAGGCCGCATAGAGTAGGGTCTGCATGGGTGGGCCTGAAGGACTGCACATAGGCTGGCCTTGGTGAGTGAGTGAGCTCAGTTTGGAGGGGCCTGAGAAGACAGACCCATATGTGAGAGAGAGGGTGAGCAGCTCAATAACCTGACCAGAGAAACCTTGACTGGCCAATGCTGGGGCCAGAATGTGAACGGTCCAAGGGCCAGAGTGCCCACCATGGGGGACACCTAGAGCCAGAGACCTGGGGTTCTGACTGGCCTAAAGGCAAGGCCAGGTCCTGTGTGGCCAAAAGTCCCGAAGGGGGCCACTGCTGAGAGGGAGTAGGGTTCAGGGAACTTGGCAGCCCAGAATAAGGGTGGAGTAGACCGCCTGAGAAGGAGGGATCCAGTTGGGGTCTGAACACCAAGCAGGCGTAGAGGGAGGTCCATCTTGGGGCCACAGCCGTATAGTTATGCCATCTATGAGGCATGGGATATGGTATAAGGGGAGGTTCGGAGTCATGTATTATGCCCTTGGCATCAGACAGTAAATAGGCAGCCTACCACCTTATAAACAACTACTAATTAGATAAATCAAAGGTGTGGTAGGGGAGGCAGGTGTGCAGACTGCCCTAGACAGGTGGGTGGGCCAATGATTTGACCAACCACAAGACAGCCCCCTGCCACAGTAAGCACATGGACACATTTGTGTTGTGTCATGGGCATACTGGCATTCTGGAAACCACCCAGAACAGGTTCAAACAGAATTGTCAACTCTATCCCACCATTACCTGGTCCCTTTGGAGCATGGGATGCAATAACCGTTGGTGTAGCTTGGGGAAGAGTGGTGCTTTCTAGTTGCAAAATTTGGAGTGAGTAAGTCTGTCCGTCTTTGCATGTTTCTAATATCCAGGATAATGGAACATGCCCAGCAAGGAGTCATCAGGTCAATTATAGTCAGAGGTATAACTGGACAGTTTTTTGCACCAGGCAGTGGTGATGTACAGGGCACTGGCAGTGGCACTAGGTTGGCAGTGGCAACTGGTGTTTTTGTACCCCTCCACAAGTTATTCTTGGAGTTGGTACCCTGTTCCCCATCCCCTTTTGCCCACTTAGTTATGGTTCTGATTACAGCTTACATGACCATGGCTCAGCTCTTTGCTCTTCTAAAGCACTCAGGTTCCCCCTCTCTGTGACAGGGGATGTGACTTTCCTGCATACTGGTTAGACTGGGATGCAGAGAGGAGGGGAAAACCATGTTTTTTCATGGTCATCTCTCCTCTGTCTTCTCTGCTAGGATTGCTGAAGATAATTCTTCAGACAACTGACCACAATCAGCACTACAGATAGATGTTTCTCCTTGGTAAACCTGTGTGTGTGTGTGTGTGTGTGTGTGTGTGTGTGTGTGTGTGTGTGTGTGTGTGTTTTAAAGGCAAAATTAAAGATTGGTGCCCAAGATGCCTACAATTTAGGAGACAGAGAAATGTCACTGAGTGACAGTGCCACTTAACCTGCTGTCATGCTAATTAGATTTCTCAGAGTGTTTCACGAACATGGCTACATAGCTGGCAGATCAGGAGATCTGTACGGAGCAGAATGGCACATATGATAATGCCACTGCTAGACATGACAACTTTTCTCTATAGACATAGCTTTAGGTTTGAAATTCCTATGAGCCCATGCTGTATGTTCAGCCTATGCCCTCCTGGAGGCCTTGCCCATCCTCTCCTGCTACACAAAGGGGTGTGGGGGGGGGGCAGATCAACACCCCCACAGCAAGGGAGGGATTGGGGGATGGGACTGGGACAAGCTGCCCAGCCGGGGTGGGACAGGCACAGAAATCGGGGAGGGGGGGCTCCCACCACTATGCGCCACTGTGCGCCATTGGTCCAGGAAGGCATAGGAGTGAGTGTGTGCCCCCAGATCTGCATGGGGCAGGCTGAGCCCAGTTGCACTCTGCGGGATGAGTGGAGCCAGGGCTGCACTCTGGGCGGCTAGCCCCAGCCATTGCTTGGAGTGCAGCCCTGGCTCTGCCCACTCCACAGAGCATAGTGAAGCGAGGGCTATAGGGGGGCTGCAGCCACCCTAAAATTCCCCATAGCCCCTGCCACCAGCCCCTCCCTGATCCAGATGCGTTCACCTGCACCCATGCCCTGCCACTGCTTGTCCAGCCAGGGCACGGTGGGGCAAAGCCATGCAAAGTCCAGGAGGTATGGGGAGGCTGGGTCACCTTCCACTGCTGTGCGCTGCTTGTCCGAGGCAGTGCAGTGGCACCATCCCGTGCCTCCCCACTCTGGATGGGCAAGCAGTGGGAGGGCATAGTCTCAGCTTCTAGCACCTTTCGCCACCCATCTGCAGTGTAGCCCTGCGCAGATATGGGGACACACACCCACTCCCATGCCCTCCTGGACCAGCGGCTAGAGCCACCGGAGGAGCCACCAGAAGAGCAGCCCCCAGACTGGCAGCACACAGCGGCTTGCAGTGGAGGGAGCCACCCTCCCCAAGTCCCGCACCACCCCTGCCCTGACTGGGCAGCTTGTCCCAGCCCCAGCTCCAATCCCTTCCTCGCTGTGGGGGAGTTGATTTGCCGCCCCCACACCCTTTCCCTCCCCCCTCCACCCATCACAACAGACTTACCAGGTGGAGGTAGCTGTGTCCAGTGTGGTTGAGGACTGCTGCCTGTTTAGTCAATGGATGAATCTCTGAATCAGCACTGAATCTCCAGATCTGAATTGGCCAAATCGAATCGGGACAGTGATTCGAATCACTGAATCAAATCACAGTCCCTCCGTATCGGCCAGCTCCGAATCTGAAGCAAATACTTGCTGCTTCGTACAGGCCTACTATCAATATCCTGCCACTGCAAGGACAGGAGGTCATCAGAGTGGTTTGAGAGGTTATCTGGGGTTGGATTCCCTCTGGTTGTCCTGCTGGAATTTGAGTGTACTGACTTTTGCAGTCTTGTACAATCAGTACATTGTGGGCCACGTATGTATCTGTGCATGGATGGTGGCTGGCTTATTTATGGGTGGTTGTGTAGTAGAGGGAGGGTAAGCAGCAGTCTTTGCTGTCTTTTATATTGGGAGTTTGAGTTATTTCAGTGTGTCCATAACTGAGTTCAGATTTTACAACAGTGAGTGCAGGAAAACTATCATATGGAAAAAAAAATCAGAGCTGCATGGAGCAGCTTGGAAATCACTCTAGGGTAGCTTCTTTATGCTCTTTATGCTTTGAACATTGTCTTGATTGTTACATTTTTTCTTCTGTCTTCCATGTTAAGCCCAGCCATGCTGCTATTCCCTGTAGTTTACAGAATAACATGTTGGTCCTGTGGTTTAGAACAGGAAAGTCCACTGGTGCCCTGGAGGCTGAATGCAGTCTGTGAGGGGTTAATTGCAGCCCCTGGGCTTCCACCCAGCCACTTCTCTTCCCTTGGTTTCAGGTGCAGCAGCAGCTGCAGTCTCTAGGCTTTCCTGCCTCCTTGGGGGCTGGGTGGAGCAGCTCGGCAAGTGATGCCATGGGAACCCTTCGCCAGGGTGCCAATGTGGCACAGTGCAGCAAGAAGTTGATGTCTACATAATGCAGTGTGGTGGGGAGATGCCCATGGCCCATATTGGTGTGGCCCCCATTGATGCAGCCTGCACAGCGTGCTGCTCTCAGCCACTTAGAAGTTGGACAGTACTGCTGTAAAATAACACAGGCTCCCTATGATACTTAGCTTCCCATAACATGTTTCATCAACAGATCCTCCACTGCTTGTGTGCACAGAGCCAATTTGCATTCAGGAAGGATGAAATGTTCCAGTCTTCAACCAAACGCAGAGTCACTTCTTCCCTACAGTAATTGTAAGGAGCAAATCTCTTCTTACATAGCACCCTTTCCCCCCACTACCACCAAGACTGTGCCAGAAATTAGCCTTTCTGTGATTCTGACTAATAGAGCAAGAGCAATATGGAGGACATCTGGGGTCATCATTTAATCCTGACTGCATTGGTTTGAAGGTTTGTTTTGCTTGGAACTACTGTATAATTTAGGTTTAATTTCCATTGCCTATGTACATTTTGTAAACAACAAAGCCTGAAGTAAACAATGGCTTTGGGGTAGAACTGTGATAACTAGAGAGTATTAATCACTAGTTGCCAAGTCCTGATGGGCCAAATGGATTCTCAGGACACAATAACCTTCCCAACAATAGAGCTGTTCCTAGGCACTTATAGGTGTTCTTATAAAACCTGAGTGGTTGGGAGTGTTGCTTTGGAGTGCTATAGCAGAGCTCACGTACATAGTTTTGAAAACTTACTTAAATGTCTGTGTTATCCTAAAGTGTGCAGATGCAAATTGTCTGCATAAATGAAAACAAGGATAGTGCAAGGCATATTAAAACAAAATTCAATCCTAGGGGAAATTTGTCAGTTATGCTACTACTAAGAAAAACTGTGCCAGACTTGATGACACAGCATATCAGGAAGCTGAATGGTAAAGATGAAATGTATTGTAATGTTTCAGACTAAGAAGTACTTATTAATATACTGAGCAGATGTACGACAGCTCCCCAGTCGAGATAAAATGAAGTGCTAGTCTACATGTAAAGTAAACTCATGATCTCTGTTGTACCAAACCAAACATCGTTTTCCCAAGAGAGCTCTGGAGTTACTGCAACTTGAACTCAAACAGGAGGAAGTGGAAGAGAATTTATGAGAGTTGGGTAGAAAGCCTAGTACTCCTGGGCAGCATTTATGTAAAGAAAAAAGCCAATTAAGCTACAGAAACAAGATCTTTTGACTTCTTAATGACAAAGATAATTGAAGGATGAGTGTCAGACGTCTGTGTCTGCTTACACTTCCTGCACATTCACAGAGAACCCAAGGGCTTGTTACCTTTTAGAAATCTAAAGTATAGTTTTATTAAAATATCAGAACCCCAAATCATTTAATTATGAAAGGTCATTCCCCAACAACATCAAGAAGAAATCAAATGAGCTAGAGCTATCAGCTACAAAAAATACTGCACTGTTGTCCTGTCTCCCCATGAACGTGAAATCCTGGGTCTCTGTTGGCTTGCAGTTCTGTATATTAGGCACTCAGCATTCATCAGGTTTCCCCATCATTAGAGGTGAAAATGACCAAATGTTAATACTCTATGTAAGGGCCCAAACTCCTCAGATTGGGGAATGTGGGGGAAGGAAGAGGGTGGTATGGGGAGGGGAGTTCAGACCATAACTCCTCACTGACTGTGGGTGGAGTTTCAGGCTCCTAATTCCTTCAGAAGGAAAGGGAAAAGGTCCAGGACCTAGCTCCCTCCCTTTCTAGGTTCTGTGATGGCTAGGAGTTCGTTGAGCAGAGTGATATCTGTATATAGGGAGTATAACAGCCAAGTGGTATTTGGAACTCTAAATATTAATTCTGTTGGTGCACCATTATAGTTCCCATTTTAACTCATGCCAGCTTCTGAGATTCTCTTTCCTTCTTGCTAGGGGGAAGTTTTTTGGCCTGCTAATGCTACTTTATCCTCCAACACTCTCTTTTTTTGTTTAGGTTCAGGTGAATGAATTAAGGGTGTTCAAAAGAGGCTGTATTCAATTCGGATTCGGCCCAAATCAGGGTATAGTGATTCAATTATTTGATTCGGATCATTGTCCCAATTTGATTCGGCCAAATCTGAATCTGAAGATTCAATGCTGAGTCAAAAAAATCAGTGATTCAGCCATAGACATAGCTTTAAATGTCTTTTCTAGATACCTTGAGGTACCAGGCATGGCTCATGAACACTGAGATAGTGGGGAGGATGGAGCATCCCACAGGAGTGGTCTACTTCTGGGTCTGCCACCGAGCATATGGGGGAACCCCCTGCAGTCCCCCAGCTTGGTGATCGGCCATGGGGGGACCCTGGGTGCCCCCGACTCAGGAGGCACCAGTAGCTGAGCCAGCGAAGTGGGTCTCCTGTGCACTCCATGGTGAACCCAGAACTGGGTGCTCCTGTGGGATGCTCCATCCGCCCCACCATCTCAAAATTCACAAGCTGCCTGGTACCTTGAGATATGTAGAAAAAACATATAAAGTTGTGTCTATGTCTGAATCATTGAACCTCTCCGAATCTCTCCAAATCGATTCAGTGGGTTCTGATTTGGTTCAGAGAGATTAATTGGTTTTCTGATTCAATTCGGATTCAGAGATTCAAATGCCGAATCAGGCTGAATCTCTGCCAAATCAAATCAGTGACCAAAGCTTCTCACAGCTCTAGAACTTATCCACCTGGATCTTCAGTGCACTTGGGTGGCCAGTCCCTGCCTTGGTCTTTGTGGGGGTAGCTGCTTTGTCTGCTTTCTCCTGCAAATACAGGTGGAGGATTCAGGGGCTAGGAAGTCTTTCTCTACCCTTGTCTGTACACCTATGTAGTGCCAACTGAACCACACTGAACAGTTTGGGCTAAATCCTATTTCCCTTTACATGCCTCCGGGGCACATAGGCAGATCTGTAACTGCAATTTTTGGCATTTGCACACAGTTTGTAATTTAGCTGTGGGTATGTATACATTTACATGCCCAAAGAGCATATTCAATAGCAGCAGTTCCCAAACTGTGGGTTATGACCCCAAATGGGGGTTGCACCTCAGCGGATGGGGTTGCGTGGGTGAGGGGCTGTGAGTTGGGAGTGAGAAGCCATGCTGAGGAAATAGGGTCATGTTAAGAAAATGGGGCCATAAATGGGGTCATGCTGAGGAAAAGTTTGGGAAGCACTGCTCAATTGAGTGGTGCTTTGGCTGGGCAGCTCTGCAGCAAAATAGGATCATCCAGGTACACACACAAGGCTAGGTAAGTCCTGAAATTTTAGTTGGGAGACACTAAAACCAGTAGGTGTTAGACACTGGAGAAGTGTGTGTGTGTCATGGGAGGAAGGGCAGGGGAAGGAGAGAAGTGCAGTTATATGGTCAAGTAGGTGCTATTTAAGCATGTAGAATGAAATAGGATTTAGCCTTTTCCTCTGGCTCACTTGCAGTAAACCAGTCCTCAGTGTTAATTTAGGCACAGCCATTGCAGACTCCTACCATAATTTTCCTAGTGTAGACAGAGTTCTGTTACTATCCTGGTTCCAAAGATGATCTGGGAGACCAAGATTTTCCTCACTGCAGCCCAGGCTTTTTCTCCTTTGTCCTGCATCACTTTTTCTATCCAAATTCTGAGGCTTCTTCCCCTGTAGAACTGACAAATGTTAACCTTCCTTTCTGTCCAACTATTTGTCCAGGCCCTTAGCATACTATATGTTGGATGTCCCAGCTTCCTTCATTCTGGGCACCCTGATGCACACATTCCCCCCCTTCTCACTGAGGCAAAATCCAGGTGTTGAAATAATCTTTCTTGAAAATCTGCATAGTTGACCCTCTCACTGTATTCTAGACTCATAGCACTGTAGAGAAGGCTTAAAGGGAGCTCAAGAGATCATGTAGTGCAATCCCTTTCTCCGGGCAGGATCATTCCTGTCTAGCATCTCAATGTTTGTCTAATATGCATGTAAAACTTCCAGTGAGGGAGATTTTACAACTTTGTTAGGTGATCTGTTCTGGTATTTAGCCACCCTAAAAAATTTGAAAGTTCTTACTAATATCTAATGTTAATTTTCCTTGTTGCAATTTATGTTTGATTGTTTTTTCCCCTGGTCCCTGTGGACATGGGGAATGACTGATGGCCAGTTTTTTCATAGCCATCCTTCATCTTTCTGAAGATTGTTCTCAAATTTCTCCTTAGTTTTCTTTTGTCTAAGACTAAATCATCCCAATTCTTTCAACCTTGCTTTGCATGAGAAAAGAGGTGCCAGAGGTGCAACTGTGACAGCAAAACCTTGCCCCAATACTGCCACAATGCCATACAGGACCTGTTGGTGAAGGCCATCTCAGAAAGCACAGAGGCGGAAAGGGATCTCAGAGTCATCATTGACTCCAAGATGAACATGAGTTGCCAATGCCAGACCGCAGCCAGCAAGGCCAGCCATACCTTGTCATGCATCCAAAGGTGCATCTCAAGCCGGTCCAGAGAGGTGATACTCTCCCTCCATGCGACTTTGGTCAGGCCGCAGTTGGAGTACTGCGTCCAGTACTGGGCGCCGCACTTCAAAAGGGAGGTGGCCAGCCTGGAGAGGGTTCAGAGGAGGGCCACCCACTTGGTGAGAGGGCAGCAGGACAGGCCCTATGCGGAGAGACTGAAGGACTGAACCTGTTCAGCCTCAGCAAGAGGAGGCTGAGGGGGGACCTGGTGGCTGCCTACAAGCTCATCGGGGGGATCAACAGCAAATAGGCACAGTTCTTTTCTCCCCAGCACCACCTGGGGTGATGAGGAACAATGGTCATAAGCTGATGGAGAATAGGTTTCGGCTGGAGATCAGAAAGCAATATTTTACAGTTAGGGTGGCCAAAATCTAGAACCAACTTCCCAGGGAAGTGGTCCTTGCCCCTACCTTGGGCATATTCAAGAGGAGGTTGGGCGATCACCTGTCCTGGGTTGGGACTATCACCTGCCCTGGGTCTTGTCACCCCAGCATTCATTCCTGCCTGTGGCAGGGGGTCAGGCTAGATGATCTGTTCAGGTCCCTCCTGACCCTAGCTACTACTATGATACTATGATATTGGTTGGGATGATAGCTATGAACCACACCATCCCAGGCTTGAGCTAGCAATATTTGTATACTGTCGTAATGGGTAACGCCAATAAAAATATATTGATTATCAATAGGGCCTACCAGATTCATGACAGAAGTGGGCTGCAGCTCCTAATCTTGCAGGTTCCCCCGTGCGTTTCTCCCCCCCCCCGCTGGAGTGACAGCAGGTTCTGTGCTCAACATGGGCTCACCCAGAGGCTGTTAGCTTCAGCCAGCCAGATGGTCTTCCTGACCAGTCAGTAACCAGACTCCCCTTCCCCTCTGCTGTGTGGCAACAGCTACTGTGTTAACCTTTTCACAGCCATGACCAAGTTAAGGCTTTTACAGCCACAAACTACATGCAGATCTCTAGCACCAGTAAGGAGGTTAACAGAGGAGAGGGTGAGCAAAGCTGATGAGAGGACTTTGCCTTGAGTCCCTACAATGAACCTGCAGCCCCTAGGTAAACCTATGCTGTGGCAGATAAGACTCTGCTTGGTCCCCTCCACCCCTGTTCTCCTGAGCTCAGTATAAATCCCTCCCCATTTCCCGTCTGCTCAGGGCACAAACATAAATAGCTACATCACTGAAAGAGTGGTTCTGAGCTGGGATGTCACCAAAGTCAGAAAAGTTTTATGGAGAAGTACCTTGAGTCTAAAAACGTTGAGAACCACTGTTATAGGTTCTCAAAGTTGGGAAAGACTGCTAACCTTACTGAGTATTCCCCACCCAGGAATTGTACACTACCCATGGAAGTAATAGTGGAAGACAGCGTTTCTCAACCAGGGTCTGTGGCACCCTGCCAGAGACCCCGTCAGGGGTGTCACTGTAAGCAGGTAAAACTGGTCTGTGCACTCCTCCTGCATTAGGGCACTCTGATCAGCCTAAAGCAGGCAGGCAAACTGCCTTGGGCTGCAGCTCTTCCCAATCTGGCCCCTGCCTCCCTTCCTTCCCTTCCCTTCCCCTTCCCCCCACCCTGCTTCTCCTGGATATGGGAGTTCAGGACAGTTCCACCTGCCCTGTGTGTCTGTTTTCCAGAGATGCTGTGCAGGATCAGACCAGGTTGATCTGCAAGACAGGCCAGATCTTCTGATTGCTTTATGCTGATAAGGCCACCCTGATGCTTGAGGAAAGCATGCATATGCCATGGCCCTTCCTAGTCTGGCTGTGTAGCAAGTGTGCAGGGCAGTTTTACCTATAGGCAGCAGAACCTGGTTGAGAACCACTGAGGTAAGTTGAGCATACAGTGGTTGTCAACCCAGGGTACCACTACATTCAAAAAACTTGCGGAGTATGCCCTGACTCTAAGGATGAGAACCACTGATCTAAGACTAGGGCTGTTCCTCTTGTCCAGGGCTTGCTGGATTGGGGGGCTGCATGTCCCAGGGACTGCACTAGTGTGAGCCATGGTCCTCCGGGCCACATTCCCTACTGCATGCCTGGGTGGCCTGCACCTCAGCTCCGTCACAACACTGTGCCCCAGGCTCCCCTGCTGCTAGAGATTATGCTGTCCTACTCCCTGAGGTAGGACCAGGAAGTGAGGTCTGAGGGAAGGAGGAGGAGCCTAGAAACCCAGGTTGCAGTAACAGGTGTGGGGTGGAGGGGAGGTATGTCGACCCCTTTGCAGATCTCATGTGGACCATGGGCCTCCTGTTAGATAGTCCTGATCCAAGACAGTGGGGGCCAACCTTTTTGGTAGGCATGCCACAAGTTAAGCCTCCCTTTCTTCCCTGAGTGCCACACTGCCCCTCACCTCCCCAGGTGATAGAGGTTGCACCTGGAGTGCTAGAATAGAGCCAGGGGACCTCAAGCTTCCTACAGCATGGAGAAGAAGGGAGGCAGGTCACAGCTGTGAAATTAGGTGTCACTTGCAAGACCCTGGTTAACCCTTTCCTGGCCCCACAACTGCTGTAGTTTTATATGGGAAGTGAGGAGTCAAAGCAGGGGTGGGCAGTTATTTGGGCTGGAGGGCCACTTAAGTTGTTGATGGTGGGGGGGAGGGGCAAGGAGCTGCCAATTGATCCTATCCAACCAACTGGCCTCCACTGGGAGCCTGAACAGGGGGGGCTGTGCCTTTTCTGCTTCTCTCTGCCGTGGCTGGGGTTGGGGCTGGGGCTGGAGCTGGGCTGGGCAGGGTGGCACACAGACTTCTGTCCTCCCACATCCATCCCTTCCACTCAGCTTCCTGTTGTCACTGTGCAGTCCTGGCACCATGGCCACTGGCTACCAGGCCTGCATGAGGCAGGGAACGATGCAGTGTGCCAACTAGCCTTTCCACCTGCCACCATGAGCTGCTGCCACTGTGCTACACCATGAAATTTGGGGGTGAGCCCCTCCCATGGCTGGCTTGGATTCACCTCCTAATGACACTGTGGTGGCAGCAGCTCATCACAGTGGGTGGGCAGGACAGCTACTCGGTGTGCTGCATTGGGCCCATCCTATGTGGGCCTGGCTGCGTGTGGCCACAATGCCAGGACTGTGCAACCACAGCAACAACAGGAAGCTGGGTGGGGGTGGTCATGGGGGGGTGGAAGAGTCTGCATGCTGTGTGCAGCCTGGCCCAGCTTAGCCTTAGCTGCAGCAGAGCAGAGTGGAGCGGCACAGGGTGCAGCCTTTCCTTCTCAGGCTCCCAGCTAGGCTGAGTGAGGCAATCAGGGCAGCCAATCTCTTAAGCCACAGGCAACAGGCTTCACCCACTCCAGCCCTTAAAAGCCAGACCCACCCCACAGTCTCCCTGCCTAGGCAAAGATGGAAGTTCTTGCTTCTCACCTTGTATGCATTCCCTTGCTAGTCTCCTGGCTTTGACTTCTGGATCTGACTCTAGTAAGACCCTTGGCATTCCTTAATTCCAGTTCCCTGCTTGTGATTCTTGGTTTCTTGCCCTCACCCCTGGCTTTCAACTTCTGATCCTAGTTAACCCTGGGCTTACATTGTCTCTGGCTTCAGCTTCTGACCATGTCTTTTCCTGACTTTGGCTTTGGCTTCTGAATCCAGTTCTCACACCAGACCCCTCCAGACCTCAGCTCCCTGGAGTACACCCATATGTCAGGTAACTAACCAAGGCTAGACTGCCTACACTTCTGTGCTCAACAGATTATGCAGAGTAAAGTGCGCAACCCCTCTGGTTCAATATATAAACCAGCAGCACCTATTGTAGGGCACTTGTCATTAAGTTTTTCCTCGGTGATTAATAATGAAACAAATGCCAACTCCTTTTTACTATAATGACAAATGAATAACAATAAAAATGTACAAAGAAAACATTGAGAAACACAATCTGTATGGCATATTGTTCCTCTATGGGGGAGACACTGAATCAGACACGCATAGTCCTGGAACTCCTAGTATGCTAGGAAACAGGAAAAAAACTGCTGCTCCTTGTGACGATGTGGGACTCCCCGACTAGCCACAGTGCTAGTTGCCCCACTTACCTTTGGACATCCCCCCCAACCTGACTCTTCTGCCACGCCTTGTTGTTAATTAATTAATCAATCTTAATTAGGTAGGAGGCTGCCCATTTACTGCCCCGATATCAGGGGGCACTATCTGTGGCTCCATACCTCCTCTACACCGCAGCCCATGCCTCGCAGATGGCATCCGGATGTTACAGTGCTCCTGGCCTACTGCCAGAGCAAGCTTAGGCTGCGCCATCAGGCCTCAGTCACACGCATATCCATACTGCCTGCCTCTCACTCGGGCCTCACACACTCCACCCTCTTTCACAGGGTCTCTTTCATCCGTCAACAACTTATTCTGCCTTGCTCCCTCTTGGAGCGGGCCCCTGAGGTTGGACAGGCTTAGCTAGTCCTTCCATTGGGTGGCAGACATACTGTCTTTTGGGCCTCTCCTGCAACCCTCACTGGGGTAATTGCCAGCCAATTCCCTGACCCGGCCTAAGCTTACTCTGGCCCCTTCCAGGGGCAACTCTCTCTCTCTCTATATATAAACATACTTGGCCCAACATAAGCACTTGGCCCTCTGGCATTCCATCCCCCCCCCAAAGGGGCTCTTCATCTCTGCCCCTTTATGGGGCCACCCCTCACCAGGGCATTCTTATCCCTTCACTTGGGTCTCCAGATCTCCACCCCCTCACTGGGGCCCCACACCACCCCCTCACTGGGGCTACTCATTGATGCCCCCCTCAATTGGGGCCATGGGACTTCCCTCCCCGGTGGGCTCAGGTGGCTGCAGCCATGCCTGGCCCCCACTCTCACTCCTCAGGGTCTTGCCCCCCATAGGGCTCAGGTGGCCGCAGCTGTGCCTGGCCCCAACTGCCTCTGGTGTTCCACAAACCCACCCAAAGGTGAGGGCTAGGGTTAAAGCACCCCTACCCACCTTTCACTGGGGTGATCACTGGTCTGGCATTTTCTGGGGGCTCCCATGCCACTGAGAGCCCCACCAGACCACCCACTCCTAGAAGGGTGCAGTTTTAAGTCATGTCCAGGACCAGGAACCTCTTAAACCATCCCCTACAGCTCCTCCCTTACCTCCAGGATGCTATGGAGCCTCACAGCCAGGCAATGTTGCTGCCTGGGCAGCCAGCAGCGAACTGCCCTGTTTATATGGGCAGCCAGAGGTCTAAAATGGCCACCGCAATCAGACACCTGCCAGCTGTTTGGCCTAGGTCTTGAAGTGGCAGGCTCCACCAGTGCCCTGCCATGCTCCTGGACACCTCCATTCTGCTTTTGGGTCTTATTGCTTAGTCTATGAACAACAAAGAATGAACAGATAACATTCCTGCAGGGGGGGCACTCTGTGACAGGCAGCCCAGCCTGGGTGTCGTGGACTCTGAGGCTGAGACCAGTGACAGCAGCCTGGCCTGGGGATCAGGGAACCTAAGGGATGAGGGCTGGTTCACAGCATGAGACAGGGGCCAGGGGCCCAAAGCATGTGCAAGATGGGGCTAGGACCTAGGAGCCAAGGTTCACGACAGTGGACCTGGGCTGAGGGGCACTGCCAAAATAAAAGGGCCAAGGCTGAGGTTATAACTTAGTGCCTGAGGGGCAAGACTGGGGCCAGCTGGGTACAAGAAGTACCAGCTGGCTAAAGTAGACAAGGACTCACTCTGGGACTGGGGCAGCCTCCTGAACACCAATATAGTTCCATCAAGGTGTGGCATCTGAGAAGGGAGAGTATCCCGAAGAACTGGAATGGGGGCAGGATTTGCACCAGGATGGCCACCAGACGGCATCACAGCCACCCCTGGGACATGGTCCTACTACTATCCCTCCAAGTCCTTCCCAGAGTATATGATGAATTATGAATAATTTATTCTCCAAGATCATCATGAGATTTATAAAAAATAATAATAATACAAACGCTGGGACTTTTTAAGTTTGCCTTAGGGGTTGGGGTTTTTTTTGCGGGGGGAGGGGGGTTGGCAATTGGACTACAATTACGTCACATTTTCAAACTTTTTTTCTGAGAAAAAGAGGGGTAGAAGCTGATTTAAAAATAAAAAGAAAAGCTAGGATTTGATTCTAGCAGCTAGGTGTTTAAGAAAATATTAAATATTGAGAGTCTCATGATAGAACCATGGGAGTTGGCAACACTGAATTTGGTACATAATGCAGGATTGAAAAACTGCTCATGTACAACGCTTAAATGCTGTGTGATTTCTTCATTTGCCATAATGATTTTTTCTAACTTCAGTTTCCTTATTATTTCTGGAAAAAGGTGAGAACTTTAGACTAAAACAAAAAATATACCACAAAGCAAAGTATATTTCAATTATTTGCCCTGAGAAACTATGCAAGAATGAAGTTAAGGCTCAGAGAATGTATCAGTAACTTAATGGTAATAATTAGAGCTGGTCAAAATTATTTTAATTGGAATGTACCATTTCTGTCAGTTTAAAACAAAAAAATTGGGGAAATTTTAAATAAAATATTTAATTTCAGGTCACTTTGACCCAAATTGAAAATATCCAGCTGGCAGAACTGATCTAAAATGTTTAATCTTGAAATCAATTGAGATATGCCTCAGAAACATTTAGAAATGGTTCCTGGTCAGTTTGGAGTAAGTTAGGGCAGTAAGGAGCTGAACCTGGAGCATGCACGTAGAGTGCCACTGAACTGCTCTCAGTTCTTAAAAGAGTTCCAATGGCAAACTGCAGACATTTGCAGTACCTTTTCCCCTGTCTCTGGGAGAGAAGAAGGCACAACAGTGCTAAACAGCAGATGGAACAAAGGCTTGTGTAGCTCTCCACATGTAAATAAACACAAGTCGCGTGTAAATCAAAATAAGACATAAGAAAAATTACCAGGTAGCCAGCAGAATAGAGTGATATAGTAAAAACCTCATGAATGAGAGCACGATTGTTCAGGAGTGTTATTATCACCTGTGAAGCATTAATTATGAAAAAAATCATTGCTTTGTATTATCTCTCTCAGATGATAAGAATATAAAAAAGTGAAAGTGTTACCTGTATAAATAAGTGTTCTTTATTTCTTTTTTTCTCCTCCACTTTTCTTGTGGAAAAATGTGTGTACATTTGTTTGGGGGGGGGTGGAATAGAAATCTTAGAGAAGATGGGTTTTTTCCTTGAGGATTTGAAGTGAAAGGTTTCCATTGGGTGCTCCTGCCTGGAGGAGAGTCTTGGATTAGATAAGCTTCTGAGGTTCTTTCCAGCTCTACTTTTATATGATTCTATGAGATACATCAACATATTTATTTTCCAAAATGTCTTGTTTAATTTTTTCTAACAATTGAAAAATGTGGCCCAAATGACTTTTTTTTTTCAGGAAAAAAATTGGTTTCCATTAACTTACTTTTTTATGTAAAAAATAATAAATAAATAAATTTTATATATATCTATATATCTATATATAGATATATATAAACTGATTTCATCTGTAGACTTGAAGTGTGGAAAATGTTGCTTTACAGTACAAAAGTTGCCAATCTCTCTTGTTCACTGAAGGAAAATTAAAGAGCCCTGATCACAGTCTATACAAACTACAGAAGAAGATAAGATATCTGGTAGTCCATTATACTGTAGTTTAACCTTGTATCCTTTTGCAGAGCAAGATTCAGCCAGTGGAAGCTGCAGTGAGAAATTCTAACAGAGATAAGGCACCCATTCGGTACAGTGGAGATAACTAGCCATTTAAACAATTCACCGAGGGACACAAGGGATTCTCCGTTACGTGGGATCCTTATGTTTAAAGCTACCTGTACCAGGGGTACTCTGGAACAACTAGAAGTTGTAGGCTTATTGCAAAAAAATCACTGAGTGAAGGTCTCTTCCCTGTGCTATACTAAAAGCCAGGTCAGATGTATTATATTTGTCTCTTCATGACTTAAAGCAGGGGTGAGTGTCCCTTCATGACTTAAATACAGACTATGGGATGGATCTGGCCTGCTAACTGACTGGATCTGGCTTGCAGCTGCCTCTGGCACTTTGCATAGGACTGAGCTCCACCCTCTCCCACTAGGGTAGCCTGTGCTGCAGTCCTGCCAGTACCCACCAGCCTGGGCCCCAGCTAGTACCCAGCTTCTGGCAGGGCTGTTTCCGGTGCAGTTGCAGCCAGCCAGTTGTTCCTTTGCTCCCTTTGCCTCTAGTGGGAGCCGCCCAGCTGAAGTGTCTTGCCAGCCCACCCACCCAAAGTGGTGCAGCAGGGGCAGAGGATGCTGCTGGATGTGAGGGAAGAAAAGTAGCACTTGGCCAGCTGCAGCTGCACTAGGAACAGCCTTGCCAGAGCTGTGTGCACCGGCTGGGGCCCAGGCCAGCAAGGCTGTTCTGCTCCCCTCACCTCCTGCTCTGGCTTCTGCCTCTGCTGCGACACTCCAGGTGGCTGTTGGGGGAAGCTTCAGCTGAGTGGCTCCCACTGGAATTTTTTTTTTAAAGAAATTTTCCATGTTCCCAGCCAAATCAAGTCCAAATCCATGAGTCGGTCCAGAACCATAAGTGGCCCTACAACCAGCAAACATTCTCCACCCCCACCAGGGGCTTCAGATATTTCCAACATCTTTTGGCAGGCATCCTGTGTGCAGGGGTTCAGATGCCCCCAAATTTCACCTGCCCTCAGCCATATGGCTGCAGGAACAAACTAGGGAGGAGCCTCCCATTTCCATAAACTGGGCTTTAAGCCCCGACACCTTGGTGGGTACCAAATCATGCCAGAAGAGTAGTTATCTGGGCGCTTAAGTTAAACTGCCTTCCTGGACCCAGATACATAGTGTTTCTCTTGCCACAGGAGATGAGGCGAGCAGAGCAGCTCCCAGCCAGCTGCAGCTTCACTGGAAACAGCCCTGCCAGAAGCTGTGTGCTGGCTGTGGTCTGGGCCGGGGCTGGAGGGCGTGGGTAGGAGTGTGGTGCAGGCTGCCCAGGGCAGGGCTTGGTTTCATGCAGAGTGCTGTGGACCCTCTGCAGACTGGGTGAGCTGTGCTGCATGCACCCCTGCCTCCCTCTCCCTCCCCTCGTTGCTGGATGGTTCCCAGGCAGTCCCCACCCCAGACATGCACCCTCCCCCCGCCTCCACACCCCCATTCATCCCACACAAGCCCCAACAGGGCAGGGCATGCAAGGAGCGGATCATGCCTGTCCCACTCCCGAACAGTGCTCCCCGCTCTCCCGAAGCCCCATAGGGAGTACTGGTGAGTTGTTCCATGGGGTGCTGACCCAGGTCATGACAGCTCATCAAAATTCCCTTTGAGGCCCTTGGGCCCAAATAATTGCCCACCCCTGCCTTAAAGTCTTTGAATCTATGAATCAATTTTTATTACCCACTCCCTGCTGTAGATGTTGATATATAGACTCCTTGGTCTGATGGTGTTATTAAGGCTAACCACAGCTTGCAAAGAAAGGCCTGGTAAAGATTGCATTCAAATGTGCTCAGATGTTAAAGAAATAAAAAATAAAAGGTTGAAAAGAGCCAAACATTAAGTAACAATAATTAACTCTCATAGTTTGGTCAGCAGTGACTACTCTACTATCAACAGGGGATGAATCAATTCAGAACAGCTTTTGACAGCATTAGGTTTACAGTGGGTGCATTTACACATGTGCTTTGTTGTGGAGGTGACTAATTAATTAGCTCTGCAGTAAAGCATCACTGCCTACATGTGTGCCCATATTAGGGCACAGTAAATTAACTCTGCTATAGGGTAGTACTGTTGGGGACAAGTACCAATCCTACAGTAGAATAGTTACGTGTGCCAAAATGCAAGTGACCAGGGCTGGCTGGGGGACAAGGTAGCTACATTGTAGCACCTTTGTGCCCCAGGCAGCCCCTCCATAGCATGTTGAGCTGGGGTGGAGCAGCCCCAGGCTGGCAGGCTGACCCCCCAAATGTCTACATTCTAATTGCATGTGCACCCAGTAAATAGCTGTGCTCTGGTTCTAGAAATTGATTTATACTCTGGTGATGGTGAGAATTTTGAGTGAGACATGTTTCTTAATTTAGTTGGTGAGTAATTTGAACTTTTTAAAAAACCTTGTCTGTAGTTGATCTAAACATCTACAAATATGTTAGAGGTGATCCGCTTCCTATTGCTCTATTTATTTAGCATATTTGGTTTTGGTATATTGTTATTATTATTACTTTATTCACACTCTTTACAAATGGCACTTCTGTGTACCAGCTATTTCCTATTACTGTAACTGAACAAATAGTGTATTTGAGGAATTTAATCTCTTTTTTCATTTGCAAAATGTTGGCGAGCTCAGCATTTATGCAGGCTGAACTCTACTCAGCATGTTGTTCCTGTAGCAGAAATCCCCACATCCTCCATAACTTTTCAGCTTGTCATGCACTTAGTAGCATAGATGTCCTTCCAAATTATGGGGGATAAAACACACATTCTAGGGATAGCTGCTAATTGATATAGCTTAAGCTATGTTACAGTATATTTTCTATTATAATACCTTCTTTTTATAAACTTCTCAAAATCTTAGTGTGGGCAGAAAAAAATCCATACTTGGCCTTTCTCCAAGGCTTACTGTATTCTGAGCATTTAAGTAAAGTCCCTTCAGATGTTTTTGAGTTATGGGAGAGTGGAAAAAGAATTCTACTGGAAAAATGAAACTTCTAACCATACATGCTTGTAAAGGACTTCAGCAAAGATGCCTGCAGCTTGAAACTTGCCCTAAACTGTGTGGAGATCATAGTAACACTGGAACACATTTTATTTGGTGGTCTCCCAAGCTCACCAAAGCATGGACAACTTACTATGAACAAGTGGCAGCAGTGGCCGAACTGGGCAGACCCTGCTATAGTGCCCTGGGGGCAGAGGAGGGAATAACCCACTGCTTTGCCTCCCCCAAGGGGCCTTGCCAGCAGCATCTAGCCCTGCCCCCACCTGGCCACTGGAGTGGTGAGGGGGGAGTGACCATGATGGGGGCAGCAGCCCCTGTCACTGTTTCCTGGAGTGTGAGCCTCCTCCCAGTGGGGTGGGGGGGAATGCTCTGCAGGGCAGGGAAAGCTGCTATGGACCATGGCAGCAGCAGCAGCAGCTTGGAGGGCTCTGGCCCCTCTGGGTCCTGGTGCTGCTGTGTGTATTTCTGCCCAGCCCACAGTGCAGCACCATGCCCCCGCCAGGAATGAGCTTGTGCTCCTTGACACTGACAGGGGATGCTGCCCCCATCAAGGGCCCTGCCCCCTTCCTCTGCAGCGGCCAGGCAGAGGCATGGCCAGATGGCAGCTGGCAGGGCTTCTTGTGGGGGAGGGGAGGCAGGAATGGGGATTATTCCCCCTCTTTCCAGTGTCTAATGAAGGGGACAGGAGGGGGCTTATTCTGCCATTTGGTGGTGGGTGGGGTGGGTGGGCAGATGCAGCTGTGGTCCCCCAGGGGCAGTGGGGGTAGAGGGGAAAATAAGCCGCTTCTCTGCTCCCCCCCCCTCCGCCTCAGGGCCTATGGTGGCCAGCTGCTGCAGCAGCAAAGGGGGAGTGCCCAGCAAAACTGGCTGGGGTCCCTGCAGGTGGGACAGGGAGGGGGGAGTTAAACCCCTCTCTGGCCAGACCCCCACCCGTGCTCTGGCTGGGAAGCAGAGGGATGGGGGCAGCCCTTCTGGTCTGGAGCAGAGCCCAGCCCAGAGAGCATGCTGAGATGCTGTGGGACTCTGATTTAAATTAAACCTGGAAGGGGTCTGGGACAGATATTGCATAAACTGGTTTGAGCCAAATCAGTTAAGTCTGATACTACATTCAGCCAAGTTTATCTCAAGCTGGTTTTGGCCATTTTGAAACTGATTTATGTGTACTGAATGTCTGTTCTGTTACAGGGTTAAACTAGTTTCTGATCACTTAAGCTGGTTTATGTGTAATGTCTGTTCCTAGTCTGATTGTTCATGACCCCAGTTTAAGCACCCAGCCCCATGATTCTAGAAAGGAACTGCAGAGCAACAGACCACTTTGTTGTTTGCTATGTCATCAGGTAACTGTTTCTTCAACTCCCTGTCCCATACAACCTCATCACTGCCACACCCTGTCTCCTAATATCATTCTTTCTACTTGTCCTCCTAATTCCATTTACTAGTCCCAATCCCCTTCACTTTACTTCTTAATCCTAATTGCCCTTATCCTAACCTTCTAATATCATCCACCCTCATATTCCAAATCCTTTTAAGCCTGGCCTCTTTTTTCAACTCCTGTTGCCTGGCAACCTAAACCCATTCCCCTTTCTGAGTTTCTTGATCAGAATAAGTATCCTAAACCCAGTACCTTTTTCTTCTGGCCTCCTAACCTCAAACACTTTGTAACAGAGAGCCTGAGGCTCTCTGTTAGTTTAAGATAAAGGCGGCCCAGCCAGGGAGCATGGCAGGGCGCAGCAGCTGCCAGTTGCCAGGGCAACAGGGCAAATGAAGGCAGTTAGCAGACACCTGCAAGCAGTCAGATGACCGGATGTAGGCAGGGCCCTAGGATCTTATAAACTCAGGTCTCTCCCTAGCAGTTGCCAGTGGAAGGAGCTTTTATTCAACAGAGGCACCCAGGGATACTTGACTGCCTGCTTTGCTCCATATAGGAGTAGTGAGGCCCGAGAACTCATAAGGTACCCTGGCAAGGAGGCATGCTATACTAGGGGTAATGATTTGCCCTTTTAAAGGGGCAGAGGGCTGTTTCCATTGTTGTTATTATGTTATAGCCCAGGGCCTTATGTTTATGTTGCTGTTTGTACTGGAGGTTTGGGATGAGCCTGTAAAGGGAGGTTTGGAGACCTCATTAGTGCCCCAGAGGCATGGTTCCCATGGAAAAACAGATAAAACCATGGATTTCCTGTTTTTATCAGAGAAAAAGTGGATTTAATTTTTAGCAGAGAGACCTGCCGATTTCCTGCTTTTGCAAAGAGCTCTGCATGCTGGCAGAGTTCCAGCCTGCAAGAGCTAATTGCTAAAAGGGTGGCAAACCCCCAGCCCTGTCTGGAGGGGGAGGGGGAGGGAGAGGGGGAATGGTGGGGCCTGAGGTTCTCAGTTACCCAAGGCTTGCGTCAGGCTCACTTACCTTCATGGAGCCTAAGGTAAGTGGGGCTTGTAGGTCAAGACTGGAGGGCACTGGCAGGGATGGGGGGAAGCTGGCTTGGGATTGAGCTAGTGGAGGGGGAAGCTGGCTGTAGGAAGCTGCCTGGGGGCTGAGGGAGCAAGGAGGTGTTGGTAAATGGAGTGCCCGGCCAGCTGGGCCAATAGCGCCACTCCGGGTTGATGCACTGCCAGCGGGTAGGCACTCCTGTGCGAATCTGGCTGGGGGACGAGGGAGCAGGTGTTGGAGAAAGACATGGAGTGCCCACTGGGCTGGTGGCGTGTGGACCCAGAATGGTGCGGTATTGGCCCTTCAAGGAAGGCACACATGGAAATGCAGAGCCCAGTTGGGCTGATAGTGTGCCGCTCACGGTCCACGCAACACTGGTTGGGAATGGCATGTCTTTCACTAACATCTCCCCATGCCCTCAGCCCCCAGCCAGCTCCCCACAGGAGTGCCTGCCCAGCTGGTGGTGTGTAGGCCCAGACTGGTGTGGTATTGGCCTGACCAGGTTCCGCATCTCCGTGTGCACCTTCCCTGAAGGGAAACAGGGAGTCGGGGAGCAGCCAACTTCAACCTGCTTCCCTCTCTCATGACCTCCACAGACCAGCAGGCACCACCCAGCATGGCAGGGAGCACCAGAGCTGTGTGGAGAACCTACTTGCTGCTGCTCGCCCCGCGCTGCCTGGTGACGCGCCTCCTGCATGTGGTGCTGCAGCATGGGGCTGCATCCCTCAAAGCAGTGGCATAAGCAGTGGGGGCATTGCCAGGACAGTGGGGGTGGGGAGTTTGTGGTGTCAAGGAGATCCCAGTGTGGCTCTGCTGTCCCCAGCGCTACTGCATCATGCCTGCAGGGCTGTGGAGGCCCTGGGAGGTGGAAGCAGAGTGGGAGGTTGAGCCCACAACCTGAGCCTGCCTCATGTACAAATCAGGGGGTCGTGGGTCCCCCCTGCTGGCTGAGAGTGCATGCAGTGGCAGGGAGCCAGCCCTCCCTCTCCCCTGCCCAAGTCCGCGGCAGCGGGGAGTAGGGGCAGGAGGCTGTAGACCTGGGTTTGTAACCCTGGCAGCTGGGGGAGCAGGTGCTGTGGGTCGGGGGATGAGGGGCACCAGCAGGGCTGTGGGGGGCCTTTAATCATCGATTTTGGGTTTTTTATCAGAGAATGTGTGCTTGATTGATTGATTGAAGAGAATTGGCAATGTTTTTTTATCACGTAAAACCAGGATCCCTGCACACCACTGCCTTGAGCACTGCTAGGGGCAGGCTCAAGGCTCCAGTGAGTATTGAGCCTGAGTGGGCAAATAGTGCAAGGCATAGACACACCAGGGCCTGGAGCCTGGCAGACGGGGGCCAGGGGCCTGGTGATGGAAGGAACAAGCAAGAGCTAGTGCCTCAGGTCCAGTTCAGTGGTCCCAGGCTAGAAGGCCTAGCTAGATGAAAGGGGCAGAGGCCAAGGAGGCTGAAGTTCCAACAGAGGGAACAACATCCATGTAACACCCATGAGGCATAGGGCATGGTAAAGGGGAGGATTTGGAGCCATGCAATTAGCCCTTAAGGCTTTGGGTGCCTGGCCAGGCACAGTTGACTGTAGTGGCCCAGTCAAGGGCCTGGGACTGTAAAGGCCAACCCAACAGCCTGGGGACCAGTCAGGTTAAGTTTAGAGAGATGGCTGATGGCAAATATTTATTCTCTGTGTGTGTTGCATCATCTGTTGGGTTTTAGCAGGTGCCCTTGAAAAACAGAATGCACCTTTGTTCACATTGGGCTTCTTTATGGGAGACACTACATCCTCCAACTGCCATTTGGTTTGTGTTCAGCACCTGAGGTCTTTGTTTCACTAAGAATTATAACAGTTTTGAGGGCTTAGGGGGTGATTTTTACACAGATGTTGTTTTCATATCAGGGAAAACAGTATAAGAGCGTAGCAAGAGGCTATAGATAGCTTTGGGAAGAGGAAGAGTTGCTGGGCTAAAACTAAACAAATGAAGATATAAAATCTATCCAACAGGAATAAGATAGCTGGGAAAGAAGTTACCACAGAAAAGTGAACATGTATATCTTGGCAGTATTGAGGCCATTGCCAACATGCCCCCCAACAGTTACAATAGGGGTTCAAAGAACCCTTGCAGAGGTGAACTATCTGGCTGTCTGAACCAGCATTCTGAGAGCAGTATTGTGCAAAGATACTTGGTGAACACAAGCTGTATATCTTAATAAGGAATTTGAGATATAGAAAGAATGAATTAAAAAGACCCTCATCCTAGGGCAGTGTGACTGGCAGAACTAAACTAAACTGTGCATGGACGCCTCCAAGGAGGGCACTGACACAGTCTTCTTTATACTATGTGATCAAAACTGAAGGCACTAACAAAAAATGCCACAGATGTCACAGGCACTAACAAAATGCCACAGATGTCACAGGCACTAACAAAAAATGCACTAGAAGTCTCAAATGGAGTGTGACACTTTGGCTGGAGGCCATGGGTATAAAAAGTGTCATGAATTTATTTATGGAAGGCCAGTGCTAGCTGAAACTGACTACAAGACACTTTGGGCCAAATAAATGCCTCGTGAGAATATTTGTAGCTTATTTTTCAGCTACAAATATATAATTTGCAAATTGAATTCAAAGCTGGGAGAGATTTGAGGGCTGTAGAAACACTCTTCAAACCATTTAGCCTCAGCCACATCCAAGTCCAAACAACAAACTGAAGGTTGGCAAAGGTCACACACCTTGTAATTGGGGTGATAAAAATACTCAGGGGTCACTAAGCATGAGTCATTGCAAGCAGGTTGTCTATCAAATAGCTCTGAAATGGCTGTTTGGGGATACAATCATGGATCTGCATATAATCAGAGACTCCTACCCCATTATCACAAAGGAGTTGAGTGAGGAAAAGGGTGGATTGGTGCCTAAAAGGTTGGACCCCTTCAGTTGGAAGGGGTGAAGCCTGGGGCTATGTAAGTCCAGCCCAAAGAAGAACTTGGCAGTTAGGCCTTACAGTGCTGTGGGGAGGAGCTCCCTGCTACAAGTTCTAAAAGCTGCATTTGAGGCTACAGACTCTGAGTGGGCCCAGGAGAACTAGAGCTGGGAGAAGTCCCAGCAGGACTGAGAGAAACTTGGGGAGGGCCAGGGGAGAAGGTCCTCCAGAGGTGTAGGAGCTCATCATGTTATGAGATGGCCAGATGGAGAAGCTGCTACGGGTACTCTGAGTGAGGGCATGGGGGGTTTACTCTTCAGGGCGTGTTAACCCCAGTACACCTAAAGACTGGTGAGGGACACAAGCTCTGGGAAACTGATTGAGGGGTACCCCCTGTGGACTCTTGTGGGGGTATGCCCTGTAGACTGACTGAAAGGCCAGAGGGCTCTGGGAACTGCTGATTGGGCCAGAGAGACCAGGTAGTAATTGATGAGCTAGAGGGGCTGATTGTACTGGTAAACCCAGTGGTATGTGGTTGGTGGTATGAAGTCCACAAATGGACTAGATGACTTCCTGAGGCCCCTTCCAGCCTTATTTTATTACGATCCTGTGTGTGCTCAGATCCCTTGAAGATCTCTCAAAATATGAACCTTGACTTCAACCACTGGAATGGTGATGCAAAGACCCAGCACAGTGCTTCACAGTTGTGTTCACTGTAGGGAAACTAACCACCTGGAAAATACAGTGTGTGCAGTAGAGGTCTATCAGTTCACCTTAAAGGCTACAAACTATTCTCTGCATGTTTAAACATTCTAAAGGAGGATGAGGATATTTGATGTGACACTGCAGGTTTTTCTGCTTAAGGCTGGACTGACCTTGCTAGTATGGGTTCACTGAAGGCAGTAGCTGTAAAAAATTATCTTTAAGGTATTTAGTCTGGAAAACTAGCTGCCCAGATACAACACATATTATAGGTCTTTTTTTGCCTTAGTCATAAACATTGGCTTTAGGCCAAATAACTTTCTCTCTCTTAAAGTATTATTTTTGTCAACCTGGATTCTGAATGAGCTAGATTACTTAATATCACTTACAGATGCATGCTGAAGAGACATTAAGGAAACCGAATATAAACTACTTCCTGCATCATAAATATTTCAAAATTGGCACCTCTGCATTTAAACAAAAATATCCAGCATGCCAAGCCATGATCCCTCGCCAATAAAATTCTTAGAGGTGTTCAACCTTCCCTAGCAATTATGCAAACACAGTGCATGCTGTGGTTTTTCACTGTGTTAGCTTCTTTTGAAACAGTTTAGATCAGATAATGGCAAATGATGAAAGCAATCTGAGTAGGGTACTTCTCAACAGATGTTTGTCCAGTCTTATTGGACAAATGACTCTGAGAAGGGTGACTCCATTGCATTGCTTTGGTAACCTTTGGATCAGGTTATTTACTTGAGATAGAGCCTACATTTTCTTCTTATTAATTTCATGCACTTACTCATCGATGCATCCTCCCTCAAGTCCAGTATCAGGGTTTGGCTTGGTTAAAGTTGTGTATGACACTTTGGTACCTTCCCGGCCCCGACCATTGGCCTTGTGTTCACTTGCCTGTGTTCATAGCGGTGGTCCCAACTCTCCTGCCACGTCTTGATGCTTTTAGGATGATATTAATTGGGAGGTGATAATTCTCGCTGCCACTGTACAACAGTAACCTGATATGGGTCTCTTCTGGGGTTCCAACCTACCCTACACCCTGGCCTAGTGCCACCCAGATGTTACACCACCATTCATTTATGTCGGTCTTAACAGGTGACTTGTCTCTTCTCTTTTAGGCTCCTATGTCTTGACAGTCATCTCAACGGAACTAAAATAAATGCAGACTACCAGACTTAGTCCCAGTCTCAAGTGAGCCATGCAGTTGGTCTTGGGAGGGCTTTTTGTCCCCTCCCTCCCTGAGGGTTATGACCTCTAGTACTACAATAAAAATCAAATGGTAAAAAGTCCAAATTAAAAAACAAACCCATCCAGGCTGATACCCCTTTGTCCTGAAGTATATTGGTCTGGCTGGGTAATTTTCCCCCTTATTTTTGTTAGGTTGAGGTTCTGCCAAACTGGCTCAGCACCCTGCCAGTCTGAGGTGAGGGCACGTCAGACTAATCAACAAAAAAAAAAAGGAACTTAACGTCAGTACCCTGGGATAGGACCCAACCACTTTCCTCCTAGTAGGCTTGTGCAAGTTGGCAGTGATCCAATCCGGCTTTGGATCCAGCCGTTTCAGATGGCAGTAATTTGATCTGGAGCTCCGGACTGGGTTTCCGCCTCGGTCCGGCCAAAGCGGCTCCGAAGCTTTGGAGCCACCTCGGAGATCTGGCCATAGGGTATAATGGGGGAGTCAATGAAATATCTATAACTTTGTTGTTTTTTGTCCAATTTTTAGATGAAACTTGGAGGGATTGTAGCCTCTGCTAAGAGCATGAAACCTGCCAAGTTTCAAGAAGATTGGTGCAGGGTTTGTGGGGAAACTGTACCCCAAATTCTTGAAAGCAAAACTCCTTTCATGTCTATGTATTACACCACAGGGGGGTCAAAACTGCAGGGGTCGTAGCTCTTACTGAGGCCACAAAGCCTGCCAAGTTTCAAGAAGATCAGTTTAGGTGTTTGGGGGGAACTGCACCTCAAGCTGCAGACAAGCAAAACTCATGACATGGGTGACCCTGCGTGTGTTAAGGCACAGCGGGGTGAAAGCTGCAGGGATGGTGGCCCCTGCTGTGGCCACAAAGCCTGCCAGCTGTTGAGGAGATTAGTGCAGGGGGGTTCTGTGGCCCTGCACCCCTAGCTGCTGACAGACAAAACTCGTGCCATGGGTGCTTGTGGGACTGACTGTGTCTGTCTTGGGGCAGTTGATTGTCTGTATTGATTCTTTTCTCCTTAGTCTGGTTTTGTAGGTGTTAATTGATGGCAATTAACTGGCTACATTAGCTAGGCCCTATGTATTGAGCTGGTCCCTGATTGAATCATGATTGATTGGTAACTGGTAACACAGTAGCTTAGCAGCTAGGCCTGCAGTAGTGTCTCCCATGCCCCAAGACGGAGACAGTCAGTCCCACAAGCACCCATGGCACGAGTTTTGTCTGTCAGCAGCTAGGGGTGCAGGGCCACAGAACCCCCCTGCACTAATCTTCTCAACAGCTGGCAGGCTTTGTGGCCACAGCAGGGGCCACCATCCCTGCAGCTTTCACCCCGCTGTGCCTTAACACATGCAGTGTCACCCATGGCACGGGTTTTGCTTGTCCACAGTTTGAGGGGCAGTTCCCCCCCACAACCACCACCCCTCTGCACCAGTCTTCTTGAAACTTGTCAGGCTTTGCAGCCTCAGCATAAGCTACCACCAGTGCAGTTTTCACCCCCCTATGTTATAACGCCTAGACATGACATGAGTCTTGCTTTCAAGAATTTGGGGTGCAGTTCCCTGCAAACCCCTTCTTGAAACTTGTCAGGCTTCATGCTCTCTACAGAGTCTACCACCCCTGAATTTCATCTAGATCGGACAAAAAACAACAAAGTTATAGATATTTTATTGTTTCCCCATTATACCCTATGGCCAGATCTCCAAGGCGGCTCTGAACTGCTTCTGGAAGCTTAACCAGGCCAGTGCTTCGACCCGGACATGCTGCTTCAGACCCTGAAGCATCCAAAGCTTCTCCGGATCTGAAGTTCTGTCCAAAGCCTCGCACAGCCCTACCTCCCAGCTGACCCTTTTGTGGTGCAGTTTCACTGCTGCTAGTGCCGCTTCACTCCACGGCATCCTTGTTGCCAGTGTCTCCTGGCGTAATCAAGCTCCTCTGAGCTCTTCAGCCAGCTGTCCGCTGGCTCCCTGTCATCAGTCCTGCCTAACCTCTCACATTTTGGGACGTAGATCCCCATTACCCGGCTCTTCACGCTCCACATGCTCCTCACTCCCTGGCTATCCATGCCTCCTCCTTCCACCTCTCTAGGGACACTTTAGCTGCACAGAGCAGCTGCTCCAGAACTGAAGATTGTGGGGCACTCTTCTCCCTTTTGCCAGCTCCTCCAGGCTCCCAGTAAGCATCTTCCCTCTTTCTTTTTCTTCACATCCAGTATCCAAATCAGGTGCGAGTAAAATGCAGCCTGCCACTGGATTGTATCCAGCCCTCAGGCAGGCAGCGGCAAACTGATGAGATCTGGTCCATGGGCAGCTGGTGGCTGTGGCTGCTGCATGGTGCTGAGCAGTCAGGGATGTTTCTACCCAGTGCTGATGTGGTGGCATGAGCTGTGGACCCAGGTGGATGCCCCGATTCCCACCTGGAACCTGCCTCCTGCATCCATAGCTGATGATGGTGCCCACCTGGCGCTGCTTCCTGCATGCCAGTTGGGTGCTGGCCTAAGCTGCAGATGTAAGCAGATGCTCTGATCCTCACCCTGAACCTGCCTGCTCTGTTCACAGCTAATGCTGGTGCCTGCCCTGGGCTGCTTCCTGCACACTGGGAAGGTCCTGGTATAAGCTGCAGTTGCGACTGGCATGTTTGGGGTCAGGGTGGGGATCAGGGCTTGCTGCAGCTTCTGGCACGGGCGGGGGGGGAAGGAGGGGGAAGCAGGGGATTGGGGCTTGTTGCAACACCTGGCAGAAGGCAGGTGGTGGGGATCAGGGTTTGCTTGCAGTTCTGAGTGGTGTGGGGATAGCGGGGGTGGGGAGAAAGGGAGGGGGTGAGAAAGAGAGAGAAGCGTGGCCCTTGACTTAGGGAGTTTTGGTGAGTGGGGGTGGGGGAACAGGGTACTGACCTACGACAGCTCACCAAAACTCCCTATGTGGCCTTCCACCCAAAATAATTGCTCCCCTGATATATATTTTTTTTTAATCCATTTCCTCTTTCTGCAGCCATCCACCTTGCCCTTGGAACGATGTAGAATTCCATGTGTACTGGTCTATAAACTTTTTCATGTGTCTATACATGAATATACTTCCAGTACATATAAGGCATCTAAAGCAGAGCTGTGATCCTAGCTGACCTCACACCAACTGATTATATGGTTTTGACTTGGAGCATCCTGGAATCTTCCAGTTCTCCTATGGATATTGTGAATTTGTAATGCAAGCCTAGGATGTATCAGGTAAAGTATTTCTAGTAGGGCTGTGCAAAACTTCGGCAGCTGTTTCATTTCAGAGGTGTTTTGGCCTGTTCTACCACCTGAAACACCAAATCCGAATTGGCATGGAAAGCTCTGAAACATCTCTGAAACGAAAAGGAACCATGCAAAACGTTTCAGAGGCGGGCTTGAGAGGAAACAAACTCAAGAGAGGGAGGTGGGGGGAGGGGGAGGACTGCTCTGATATTGACATATGTAGCTGGCCAGTGTCTGTGATCTGTCCCTGAGGTCCCTTCCAAACCCAGTGCTCTGGGTGAGGGACAGAGAAAGAACATATAAGGCTGTTTGGGAACTCTCTGCCTTTTGTGAGATCTGTCTCTTGTAGCAGAGCACAGCATCTGAAGGGTCTAAACTGGTAGCAGTAGGCAGTCTGTTGCTACCAAGTTGTAGCCAGCCATTAACCAATCCTTTCCCACTTACCCTTGCCTACCATCCCTATTGTTAATCCCTTTCAAATATTTCTTCCCCCAAAATCCTGTTATTTACTCTTCTTTTTGTGAAGGTGGGGGAAAAAAAAAAAAGGCTATGCTTTTGCCTGGCAGTGTCTCATCACTTTGCAGGAAAGCACTACACATATAGACACACATTTTCGAGCACACCAAACATGAAGCGTGCTGGAAAGGTAGGTGCCCAGTCTTTTGGCAGGAGGGGCAGAGGGGCCAGAGGGAGAGCTTCAAGTCTCCCCCACCCCTGCCCAACATAAATGCATCCTGTTCATTAGCAGCCACGAGGCTTCTGCTGCTAGTGGGAGCAAGGACATGGGAGCAGTGTCTGCATCTGCCCCACCTCCACTAACACCAGCAATAATAATAACCACCAGCATGACAAGCATCAGCATGACGGCCTCCTCCATCCCAATTTCAGTTCCCAGTGTGAGCCTTCCAGTGCCAGAGGAGGATCTGGATCTGAGTGCCAGAGCC
Organism: Alligator sinensis; assembly: GCF_000455745.1. Taxonomy (NCBI): domain Eukaryota; kingdom Metazoa; phylum Chordata; order Crocodylia; family Alligatoridae; genus Alligator; species Alligator sinensis. The sequence goes on along the minus strand of NW_005842594.1, from coordinate 128,065 downwards.
AGGGAAATTCTGGAGAAGGAGGGGGAATCTGAATTTGTGCTCCACACCTCTCAAAGTTCCCCCTAGACCCAGGTCTCCTCTCTGGAAGGCAGTGCAGAGTAGGTTGTGGAGGCGGGTGGCGCAGCTTCCCATGTTGTTGTACCTCTGCATGCTGAGGAGGGGGATAAGGCAGGATCTGTACCTGCAACTCAGAAGCGAGGGGGTAGTGTAGTGTGGGATCATTCTGAGGTAGCATATATGGGATCATCTGCAATCTGCCTGCACTGCCAATGCATGACCAGACGGGGCAAGGAGGTGAAAGACTTCAGCACCAAGGGGATGCTGATGCATCTCAGGAAGCACCACACCCTTGTCCTTGCTCCTTCTCAGCCTGACATCAGTGCGAGCATGCCCAAAGGAAAGTCCCCCTTCTCACTCCAAAGCCCCCATCCCTGTGAAGCAGAAGCAAGCCACCCTGGACTAGTGCAGGAAAGATGGAGGGAAA
>NW_005842594.1:108529-127499 GCF_000455745.1 Alligator sinensis | reverse complement strand
TCTCAGGTGGCTCATAGCACTTCTGGCTCCATCTTGCAAAGTGCCTGCATGCACCACCTTTAGCAGATCGGTGGTGCCCTCCCTGTATGAGGCATGTGGGGAGTACTTGAGGGAGGAGCTACACAAAGCAGGTTTGCAGGTGGCCTTACACTTCTTCTTGGATGCCTGGAGCAGCCTGGGTGGCAATCATGTCTACCTCTCCCTCACAGGGCAGTGGTGGGACCAGTCAGGGCATTGGTGGGCTCTCCTTCAAGCTGAGGTGATGGATGAGTCCCACACGGCAATAGAGATTATGGGGGCCATGAACTGCTTGGTGCAGGAGTGGCTTGCAGTGCAGGGTGAGCTCACCCGTGGGTTCGTGGTCACTGATAATGGGGCCAATATGGTCAAGATGGGCCACAATGCCAACTTTGTTGGCATCCACTGTGTGGCACAGAAGTTGCAGCTCATTGTAGGGATGCTTTGGAGGGGGACAGGGCTGCCAGTGATGGCACCAACAGCAAGCTCATTTCCAAATGCATGAAGGTGGCAGGTTACTTCCACCGGAGCTTGGGGAGCTTGGGATCAGTGCCCCTCCTAACAAAACAGAGTGGGATACCGTCTCCCAGATCTCGGTGGTCCTCAAGCCATTCCTTGAGGCTACTGAGAGCCTTAGCACTGGTGATGCCCTTCTTAGCTAGGTGATCCCCATAGTGAGGGAGCTTCAGAATGAAATGGAGAAGTTCTAGGGGAACAATGTTCCTGGCTGGGGCAAGCTGCTGTCACCACAGTTGCAGGCATTGGTGAAGTGGCATCAAGAAACGGCTGGATCCATTGCAGTCCATTATGGTCCACGTGCTGTCCCCCATGCACAACCTGAGGGTGAAGGGGAGTGTGTGCACCAGGAAAACCCTAGATCACTGGACGGAGGTGCTGGTGAACAGAGTCAGGAAGGCAGAAGGGCAGAGGCAGGGAGGCGTGGAAGAGGAGGAACCACTGTCCCATGCCAGCATTCCATCCACCAACCAAACCTTTCCACCACAGGCACTGAGAAGCCTCCTACCTGAGTAACATCTGAATTGGTTTTCCATCAGGGTGTGGCAGGTGAAAGAGGGATGGGTGGTTGGCCCAGAAACAGGTGGGTGGGCTGAGATCTTACCCACACTGGGAAGGCCCCTTGTTACAGGCTTCCATCTCTGCATTCATCCCGCTTTGCTTTAACACACACAAGGCAGACTTTAGGTCAATCTGATATATTTTATTAGACCATCTGAATAGTTGGAGAAATGTATCTTGATAAGCTTTTGGGTTTAAAATCCTTAGGCTGAGGAAGCGCCTGCAGTTGGTGTGTACTATTCCTTCCATCCATGAAGAGTACAAAAAAGCCAGAGGCTGGCATGCACTGCAGACAAGAAAGCCAGTCAGTGAAAATGTAAATTGAGGTGTCAGGGAGTGAGGGATGGCAGGGTGGTGGGGAGAAGGGAGATGTAGCAGGTAAAAGTGGAGAGATACCTGGGGATTCAGATGTCAGGCAGGTTATTGTGTGTTTATAAATCCAATGTCTATATTGAGCCCATAAGTTTCTGTATCTAGGAGGTTGATGAAATGAATTCCATAGGCTTGTCTGTGGAAAGTGGTTTGTAAATTCCCTTTGAGCATCAGGCCTGAGAGATTGGAGACAGAGTGGCTTTCTTGTGAGAAATGTGCCCCCAGAGGTAGTTGGATATTCTTGTCTGTAATAGATTTCTGGTGTGTACTCATTCTGGTGCGCAGTTGTTGCTTTGTGTCTCCTATGTATTTTCTATAAGGGCATTTGATGCGCTGGATGAGATATATATAACGTTTCTGGTGCAGCTGTAAGATCCAGGAGTTGTGATGGTTCTGTTGTGGGGTGTAGTAATTGTGGGAGTACTGGAAATATGTTAGCAGGTTTTGCATTTCTTATCTTGGCATGGTCTGGATCCATTTGGTGCATTTTGGGCTGTAGGAAGTTTGCTTCTGGTGATGAGGTTAGCAAGGTTCAGTGCTTGTTTGAATTTAAACCACTTCTTGCAGATGAGCCTATGAACTTCACTTCATCAACCTCCTGGATACAAAAACTTATGGACTCAATATAGACATTGGATTTATGATACACTATAACCTGCCTAATGTCTGACTCCCCAGGTATTTCTCCACTTTTACCTGTTATATCTCCTTTTCCTGCCCCAGCCTGTCCCTCACCCCCTGACACCTCAATTTACATTTTCTCTGACTGGCTTTCTTGCCTCTGGCTTCTTCACTATTCATTCCATCCAGAAAGAGCACACACACCAACTGCAGATGCTTCCTCAGCCTGATGAAAGGTTTTTAAACCTGAAAGGTTGCTAAGATATATTTCTCCAACTATTCAGTTGGTCTAATAAAAAATATCAGAGGTACCCTCGACTGGTCCGTGCTGGGGCCAGGACCCAAAGCGGGGTCAAAGGGCCAGGGGCCCACCACGAGGAATGCCCAGAGCAAGAGGCTTGGGATTCCGACTGGCCTAAGGGGGAGCCCAAGGTCCCAGAGAGAGGACCACATCTAGAAGGGGTGAAGGATGCAATCTGAGAGGCATGAGCTGCAGTGTAGGGGAGGTATGCAGCTGCAGAGTGGATGTCACCCCAAGACACCTAAATGGGCAGCCTCCTGTGTGGGAAACATTTGAATCAGTTTTCCATCAAGGCATGGCAGGAAAAGAGGGGTGGGTGGTTGGCCCAGAAACAGGTGGGCAGGCTGAGATCTAACAAGCACCAGGAAGGCCCCATGTTACAAGCTACCATCCATGCTGGTTTCATTCTGCTCTGCCTACTCATGCACACGTGACACGAGTTTTGCTTTCAGAAACTTGACCTGCAGTTTCATGGAAACCCTTGCACCTATCTCCTTCAAACCTGGCAGGCTTCATGGCCTTATGTGGAGCTACTGTCCCTGCAACTTGCATCTGAATTAGGCAAGAAATGACAAAATTATAGGCATTTTAGTGATTTCCCCAGTACAGCCTATGGCCAAATCACCAAAACAACGTTGAAACTCGGTAACAGATTTGATCGAATCAAAACGAACAATGATCTGAAACACTGAAATGAATCACTATCCCTCCAAAATGGCCAAATCTGAAACCGAATCAAAACATAGCTGTTTTCACAGCCGTAATTTCCAGCACCGATAGGGAAATTTTAATACTACTATACAAGGTACTGGTGAGACCTTATTTTGAAATCTGTGTCTTGTTTGGTCTCTCATGTGTAAGAAAGATAAATTCAAACTGAAACAGGGGCAGAGGAGGCTGCTAGGATGGTCAGGAAAATGGAAAGACTCTTTTAGGAGAGGACACTAAAGGTGCATGGCTTCTTTAGTCTAGCAAAATGCAAGGCTGAGAGGGGATGTGTTCGTGTTCTTTAAATACATTGTGTATAAACTTAGACTGAAAATCAGAAGGTGGTTCCTAAGAGAGAGAAGAGGGAGATTGTGCAACAGCCTCTGATTGTTTAGCCTCACTATGAGCAGTGGGGCCAAACAACCTTGTACTTTGAAAATAGTTTAATAAATTTTCAGATGGTATTGCATAATATGGTTGGTATGATAGCGGAAGAATGGACATGGTAAAAGGACATCCCTTCCTGTTTTATTTTCCTGTGATCCTATGACAATTATTGTTCAAGAATTCATATAAAGAAGTTCATAAATTACACCTATCCTGTGAAATTTTATATCCGCCACATTAGAATAACAAATTGTTCTCAAAAGTGACTTTTGGACACTTGTAAATATTGATTTGCAAATACAACTATTTAACAGTTATTGTAGGTAAAGTTTTATATTTAGATTTTAATTTCTGTTTTCCAGCTGCTTAAATTTATCTTTTTAAATTTGTATATGATGTCTACGTTTCTTGTATCCATAATTTTGTACTTCCAAAACAAAGACACCCCAACATAAAAAACCTGCATTATGTAACAGTTGGGGTTGTTCACATGTAAAAAGATTAAATACAGATATTTGCAAAAATTAAAGAGACTAGGAAATCTACGGCACCCGTATGTAGAAAATGTTATCTGGACCCATTTCCATTAACAAATGTACTTCATTTATCAAGCAGACTCCTCACCAAGACATCCTTAATTCTATCCCGTAATGATACAAACATTTAAAATATGAAATCATCTCCAAAAACAGTTTAAAATCCTCAGTAACCACACATGCTTTCTCAGCAGCCACAAATGTGAACACACTTTAATTTGGTTGTACGGTTATTCTTCAAATACTACTCTTCTTTAAGGCTAGGGACAGACATTACATATAAGCTGGTTTCAGTGATTAGAAATGGGTTTAAACCTGTAACAGAACCAATGTTCAATGCACATAAACCAGTTTGAAAATGGCCGAAACTGGTATGAGATAAACCTGGTTGAATGTAGTATCAGACTTAACTGATTTGGGTTAAACCAGTTCATGCAATGTCTGTCCCAGACCCCTTGTTGGTTTAAGTTAAACTAGACACCCACAACATCCTGGCATGTTCTCTGGGCTGGGTGGGGCTCTGCTCCACAGCAGGGCTGGCCCTGCCCCCCTGCTCCCTGGCTGCAGTTCCAGCAGAGACTTGTAGGCTGCTCCCTGCCTTACCCCCACCCCCCCGCTCTGTGCTAAGCAGGAATTCCCCCCTCCCCTATGCCTTGATGAAAGGTATCTGTGTACTAGCTAGCAGACCACATTCTGGCTAAGGTCTGTGCTGTGCCAAAGGCAGAATCAACAGGTAGCTGGTGATGGCATTCACTTGTTTTCTTAATGGAGTGATAAACACTGTTATCAATTCCCTACTGGGCTAATCAGAGCATCCTGCCAGGGCCTGGCCATGCCCCCCACCCCAACACATTCAGTACTGTGGAAGGGAAGGGAGGGCTGCTCTAGCGCTCCCCAGCTTCTAGCTTGAGCCACTGCAGGCATGCATTTCTGGAATGAAAAGGGAATGTCTATTCACCTCCGAATTAGTTTAACCTGCAAAGCCTGAACTGACCTGCAAAGTTTGAATCAATTCTGGCTCAGGCTTTTTGAATGTCTGTCCCTAGCCTAAATCTACGTGGGGGGGGGAAGACTGTCTCAGGTAATTAATGGGCAGACAATCAGTTTCAAATCCCCACCAGTTGGACTTGGATGCTGAAGAAAGCACACGTGTGTGTCAGCACAAGTGAGCCCTTGGCTCCCCCCTCCCCCCACCCCGCGACCACACCGAGCAGATCAGGGAGCCAACAGTTGAATCAAGGTAAGCCGGGCAGGGCAGGGGGGAAGAGGGAGGAGGAGCTGGGCCAGGCAGACCAGCTGTAGGGAATCAGGAATGGGTTTTCCTCCCCTCCCATCCCTATTTAACCTCACTGGGTGGGAGCTGCACGAATAGGCCTCGCAAACAGGCGCGCTCTTTAGAGGCATGCCAGGGGCCCAGGGGCAGCGGGATGGCCAGGAGTCCCCATACCTGTCTCACATGTGCTTGGATTGAGGCCCTGGAGGGGCAGGTGAGGGAACCCCAGGCAGAGGTTAGCAGGCTGCGTGGGATCAGAGCCATTGAGGATGAGATTGACGGATACATCCACTCTTTGCAGGATTGCTCAAATGGTGTGATGGCAACACAAGAAGGACCTGACACAGAAGGATGGAAGACAGTCACCTCTTGTTCTAGACAACGCAGAATTAAACCACACTTTTCTGGAACAACTCCTCCAGTGCAACTGGGGAACCAATTTGGGGCCCTGGCATCACTGGGAGTGAGTGTAGCAACAGAGAGTGCAGCAATGGAGAGTGCAGCAAGGGAGGCCACATGCACAGCTACCACCAGGCAGTCTGTGAGGCAACAGAGCAACCGGAGGAGAAGATTTCAGGTAATCATAGTAGGCAACTCCCTGCTGAGAGGAACGGAGGGAGATATCTGCCGCCTGGATCCCACAGCACAGGAGGTCTGCTGTCTCCCTGGGGCATGGATCTGTGATGTCACAGAGAGGATCCCCAGGCTTGTCCAGGCCACAGATTACTACCCTGTGCTCCTTATCTATGTGGGAACAAATGACATGATCAGGAACAAGCCAGACCACGTCATGAGTGACTACAAGGCTCTGGGAGCTGGGCTTAAAGGATTGGGGGCTCAGGTAGTTTTTTCCTCTGTGCTCCCTGTTGCAGTCCGCAGTCCAAGGAGGCAAGAATGCATTGATGTGGTGAACTGGTGTCTCCGATGGTGGTGCCACCAAGAAGGCTTTGGGTTCTATGACCACAGCGCTCACTTCAAGAACAGAGGACTCTTGGGGAGAAACGGCATCCACCTCACGCAGAAAGGTAAGTCCCTTTTCTCAGCCAGGATGGCCAATCTCTTAGATATGGTTTTTAACTAAGATCGCAGGGGGATGGGGAAATGCAAACTGGACCCTACCTGGGGACCAATATATAGGAAAGCTCCATTGACAATCAAACTAAGCAAGCCACTCTTACGGGAGCTGAGAAAACAGCTCCCCTTCAATGCAACAAGTGGTCAGTGACCTCAGTAGAAGGACTTAGGTGCCTGTACACCAATGCCAGAAGCATGGGGAAAAAGCAGGAGGAACTAGTCCTCCTGCTTTCCACTGGACACTACAATCTAGTAGGGATCACGGAGACCTGGTGGGACTCCTCTCATGACTGGCGCATAGCCATAAAGGGCTACATCCTTCACAGAAGGGATCGGGTAGGGAAGAGAGGTGGGGGTGTTGCCCTCTATGTGAAGGAGCAGTACACCTCCCTACAGGCTAATGTTGGCCCCAAAGAAGAACAGCTTGAAACCCTCTGGTTCAAGCTCTGGGGGAGTGGTGGCAAAGAGACCTGACTGTAGGTGTATATTATAGGCTGCCTAACCAAGGGGAGGAACTTGATCTAGCATTTGCCCATGAACTAACGGAGGCCGCATATGCATGGGACATGGTTGTCATGGGTGACTTCAACTACCCAGACATCTTCGTGGAGGAGTGCTTGGCTAGCTCGGATTTATCATGATCCTCCCTGACCAGCACCGATGAGCTTTCTTGCCTCAGGAGGTGCACAGGCCAACTAGAGGCGATGCAGTTCTTGATGACCCGGTGACCAACTTAAACAGAGGGCAACCTATGCAATAGTGACCATGAAATCATTACGTTCATGGTCCATCCCAAGGCTGACAAAACAGATACCAAGCTTGAAGTCTTCGACTTCAAAAATGCTAATTTTAATAAGCTCAGGTCACTAGTAGAAAATGCCCTGAGAGACCAAGGACCACAGGTAAAGGGAGCACGAGAAGAATGGTCATTCCTTAAGGATACAGTCCTTAAGACTCAGAGAAAATCTATTCCCTTACAGAGAAAAAGCAGCAGGAGGGTCAAAAAACCCTCATGGCTAAGCAGGGAAGTTGTAGCCCTCCAACAGAAAAAGGAGGAGGAGTACAAACAATGGAAGCTTGGGACAGCCTCTAAGGAAGACTATTTGACAATGGCCCCCACTTGTACAAAACAGATTAGGCAAACTAAGGCAGAAACCAAACAAAAACTAGCTACAAGAATCAAGGACAACAACAAGTCCTTCTTTAGCTACATAGGGAGTAAAAGGAAAACTAATGGGAGTATGGGGTCGCTGCCCAATGCCTCAGGATACCCTGGTCACTACCACTCAGGAAAAAATGGAACTCCTAAATTACTACTTTGCCTCGGTCTTTCAAAAGACAAAGGGGACCAACATGCCAGGTAGGCCACAGAATGAGCAGGGTGAGGTTGACACTATTCCCACCATTGCCATAGAACTGGTGTACGATCAATTAAAGAAATTAGATGTATATAAATCAGCAGGACTGAATGAACTCCACCTAAGAGTGCTGCAAGTGCTGGCCAAAGTAATCGCAGAGCCCCTGGCAAAGGTCTTTCAAAAATCATGGGCCTCTGGAGAAATCCCAGAGGACTGGAAGAGGGCCAATGTTGTCCCCATCTTCAAGAAGGGGAAGCGTGAAGACCTAGGGAACTACAGGCCAATTAGCTTAACTTCTATTCCAGGGAAAATCCTAGAAACATTCATCAAAGAGGCTATATGTGACAAACTTGCAGAAGGCACGATACTGAATGACGGCCAGGATGGCTTCATCGTGGGCAGGTCTTGTCTGACCAACCTCATTTCTTTCTATGATCAGGTGACTAGTCACCTGGATGAGAGAAAACCGGTTGACATCATATACCTCGACTTCCAGAAAGCCTTTGACCTGGTATCCCATGAGGTACAGATCAGAAAAATGGAAGATATCGGGCTCAACTGCAGGACCGTCAAGTGGGTGCAAAACTGGTTGAGGGGTAGGACACAGAATCCAAATGAATGGATCGGTGTTGTCCTGGCAAGATGTGGGCAGTGGTGTACCCCAGGGGTCAGTAATTGGCCCAGCGCTATTCAATATCTTCATCAACAACCTGGATGAGGGGGTGAAAAGCCCATTGGCCAAGTTCGCAGATGACACCAAGATATGGGGTTGTGCGGACACACCCACAGATAGGCTGCAAGTACAAGCAGACCTAGACAGGCTGGCATGTTGGGCAGAATAGAACCAAATGAGGTTCAACATAGAGAAATGCGAAGTGCTGCATCTGGGAAGAACCGCCAGCACACCTACAGGCTGGGCATCGCTAACCTGACCAGCACTACAAATGAAAGGGATCTGGGGGTAACAATAGACCCCAGCGTGATTTATGAGCCAGCAATGCCATGCAGTAACCACTAGGGCCAATAAAACTCTGGCATGCATCAATTGATGCATCTCCAGTGAATCCAAAGAAGTGATTCTTCCACTTTACTCAACATTGGTGTGGCTGCAGCTGGAGTACTGTGTCCAGTTCTGGGCACCACACTTCAATAGGGACATGCTAAAGCTCAAGAGGGTCCAGAGAAGGCCACCTGCATGATCAGGGACTTGCATGGCAAACTATATGAGGAGAGGCTGAGGGATCTCAGACTCTTCAGCCTAAAGAAAAGAAGTCTGAGAGGGGCCTGATTGTAGCTTACCGCTATATCAGAGGTGGTCATCAGGGGCTCGGTGAACAAATTTTCATCAGGGCGCCCTGGGGGGAAAACTAGAAACAATGGCCACAAACTCCTGGAAGACAGTTTCAGACTGAACATTAGGAAAAAACTTCTTTACAACTAGGGTGTCCAGACTATGGAACAAGCTCCCCCCAGAGGTGGTGCAGTCATCTACCCTAGAGGTCTTCAAGAGAAGGCTTGACCATCACCTGGCTGGAGTCGTCTGACCCCAGATGTCTTTCTTACTCATGCAGGGGGCTTGACCCGATGATCCTTCAGGGTCCCTTCCAGCCCTATGATTCTGTGATCTAATTCTGTGATTTTATGATTGTTGAAAGGCAGTGTTAGAAAGTTGTTTAGGTAGGGTGTTTGCCCTATTTCATGTTGCTTTTGAAATGTCCTATGCCAGAAAAACACACAGACAGAACTGGGTAGAGCATACAGAGAGATGTAATGCTTTCACTAGACAGAATGTGCTTGAGAAACAAGTCAAAATAGAAACACAAAGCTGATTTGCTTTCACTCGGGGATGAGTTCTTTTCTTCTGCCAAACTTCTGAAGGCACTTATTTCCAACTGTGCCAAACAAATCATGTATGATTACAAGCAGTGTTCTTATTGTATGGGCTCACATTTAATTGAGATAACTAAACACATTTTTCTTAGAACAGCAACCTGAACTGCAGTGCCTTCTCCACTAAACTATATGAATGCTGTATTTACGTGTTGCTAGCACCAATCTATTTTTTTTTCCTTTCAGATGGTGACCCCAGTTAAACATGTGCTTAAATCTCAATTAATTTGAAGCTTGTCTAAGTCTATCCCACCCATGCAGTTGATCCAATAAAAGATATAACCCACAAAAATTCTTGCCTCTGTTTAAATTTCAGGAACTTAAGTGGAACTTAAGTATGTGATCAAAATTAAGCACATGCTTAAATGTTTTGCTGAACTAGCAGTTGAGAGTAGTTTTGTGTTCACTATTTCTGGGTGGTTAGGAGCCTAACTTTAAATCCTCTTTTTTTTTAATTGCCTTTAGCATTTAAACATTTAATCATTGGAATTACTGATTCTTTCTTCTTTTTAAAGATGTCTCCCATTTTCTTAGGAGAAGGCTGAACATGAAAAGACAATGTGTACAGTGTCCTGCTGGTTCTGCAGATACTAATATCTAGACAGGGAAGAAAACACACTATAGAAAGCTGAATCAGAAATATATAAAATGCAACAGCTTCTACTTGCAAATGTGAAATGCACATTACTATTGCATTGCAAGTAATTAATTATATAAACACATTGATGGGGCATCTGCTCACTGCCGCCTACATAACTCTGCATTAGAATGTGCATTTCCTGCTGGGTTTTTAGCTTTTGCTCTATTTAATTGATGGCTTCCACACTTCAGTTAACTCTTCACCCTTTTCATTAGCTGATTGTTTGTATATTTCTGCAGCGCAGTGACTTTGTTGCTGGCATTGTTATTCACATGAGGGAGACAGAATAGCTAAGAAAAAAAGTCTCCTTCAAATATTTAGTAAACTCTGAAGAGCAGTTTTCTTTCTTACTTTGCAAGCTTGGCACATGCCTTCTGTTACTAAGTGGCCTCTCATTCAAAGGCTCCCCATCTTCTATTCTTCTTCCCACTAGGTGCCCAGACTTACAGCCCTGGCAGCTGCTGTGCTTTCAAAAGGACTATAGACTCCTCTCTGCAGGTGAGCCCCCCTGCCAAAGCAATTTCCAATCAAAGGCTCTTTGAGAACGTCACTAGGAAGCTGACTTTGTATGTGCCACTGCTCAAAGTGCCTTCACAATGCCTGCCCTCACTAAATATGCAGCTCATACTGAGTGTAGCCATTGGACTTTTTCATGTCAAATAGGAGCCATTGGCTAGCATGCTGTCCTTGGTTCAGGGGCAGGACACTCTTACAATTATCGTATGCGTTACCCCACATTAGTCAAAGGTGTGGTGCTCCTTCAAAGAGCCTTTCTGTTTTCAAAGCTGCTGGCAAGCTGTAATATCTATTCATTGCTTTTCTTAAGTATAATTGCTTTCTTTGAAGCCTGACAGAGGCAAATAATTTGCACTGCCCTCAAGCAGCAATGGCAACATCACAGTCCCCTTACTGGAAGCTGCAAGTACCTCTGCAAGGGCAACTCTCATACTGAGAAGCAATAATACAGCTTGGGCTGCTCAATTTCATCTTTTCATCTCTTCCTTTTTAACTTTATTAAAAACAGCTTTTGTGTCCACAGTGACAACTTTGCACAGTGAGACCGAAGGTTTGGAAGAGTGAGTTTCTAGAGGCACGCTAATGCTGGAGCCACCTCATGGGAGGTGAAGAGAAAATGGGGAGAGGTTGTGCTGAAAGGGGGTAACCACTTTAATTTAGATGAAAAAGAGCCTCTGGAATGCATGCAAGCTGCTGCCCCCTCTCCTGCGGAATTAATGACACAGAAATGTCTTTCTGCCAATGTATGATAAAAACTTGCAGAAAGCTCTTGGAGTGAGAGCTGAGCCAGTATACTCAGCTCCACTGCCCTGCAACAAATCATCAAAATGGTTTGAGGGCCTGAACTGTGGCCAGCACTTTGTGGTGCCCTGTTTACTTTAGATTGTTTCATGTACCCATAGCATTAAACAGTGGTACAAAAAGAGTCTAATCTAAATCCCAGTGCAGTCCCTGGAAAGAGCTGTGGGTTGGTAATGGGAGGACATTCCTCACGCGTGAAAGTACAGTGTTGCATACTTCCATAGACTGCCAATCCATTTTCAGAGTATGTTGCATTTAAAATGAGCTGTTTTTTGAAACATAACCAGTATTTCTTGAACAGTATGATACCATGGTGGAGGCATCACATTGAGGTTATTTATGCTGGGTTAACCATCACAATATCTTCATGCTGGAGTGTGGTTGTTTTCATTGGTCACTGGTGGGATTAATATTCTTTTTGAATTACCTTTCTGACTGTAGTCAGCTGGTACTCGCTAGTGCCAGAGGTGAGGAATATGCATGGAGCTTGACGTTGGCTAGTAGGTAAGGTTTTGGTGGGTTGGGTAAGGGGGTGGGTGGCTTTACTAACTACTTGCATCACTGGTGAGCTGTTATGCAGGGGATTATTTCTTTATAAATATTTTTGTTTAATTTTCACACAATATTATAATTGTCATCAACAACACTAATATTTTTAGGCGCTACAAATAAAGACAGTCTGTGTTCCAAAAAAACTAACAATATAAAATTGGAAATGTGTTCAGATTAAATCTAAAATCATGATTTAAAGTGAGACTGTTCATCTTTTAGGATGGAGTCATGTTTCTTCCCATTCTGCACAGAGACCTGCCCAGTGCAAATTCATCCCAATAGGTTTCTTTGAATGCAACTTTAATCATAATGTTACATTACTGTGACAGGGCAAACTTGCCCTGTCACAGAGCTCTGAGGGAGTGAAGGGAAAAAAGGAACTTACCTTGGCAATGAGCCTGGGAGAAGAGGGACGATGTGGCGGATCTAGAGTGGAGTGGGGAGGAGAGAGAGACCCAGATCAGGGAGGGAGAGACCTGAATGAAAACAAAAACAAGGAGCTGTGGGGGTGGAGAGAGCGGCGAGAAAGGAGCTGTGGGGGATGCAGCAGATAGCCGGGAAGAATTAAACGGGAAGCACATGTATAGTTGGTTCCTGGAAAGAGAAAAAAAATGCCTGGTAGAAGATCCGTGGAAACATGGGAGGGTGGTGGCCTGCAGTGGAGAGAGGGGACCAGAAAAGTCCTGAAAAGAAACTTACCTATGAAGCCAGATTGATGAGGCAACAGAGACAAACATGTCGGTGAGTCTGACTCCAGTGGCCATTGAGTCCATTTGAGGGAACCTAGAAAAAGAAAGAGACAAAACTGACTGAGGAGGTGAACCAGGAGAGGTGTCCCCTCATATTCAGATACAGTTAGATAAGAACAGGGGTGAACAGATTGATGGTTTGCTTGGGATCTGTGTGGGGAAGAATGGGGCAAGCAACCAGGAGCGAGAGTGTTCCAAACGAGAGATGGAACAAAGTATTTTGAAAGTCCTAATTCGCTAGGGGAAATGTAATGAATATGAAGCTGTAACATCATGTGTGGTAAGGGCAGGGTATGGGGATGGTGGAGCCCTGTAAAGAGGAGTCAGTCTTCTGAACCACATATATGATACCAACCTTGTTGCTCAGGACTGTGTTTTATCTTCATACTTTTTTTTCAAAGTCATGGCAGACAAGAAATAATCCATAAAAAGTGAGAGAGCATAATTTTATTTTGTGGCTGTGCCTAATCTCTCAAAATAGTGCTTTGGCTGGGAATTTAAAATGAACCGGCAAAATACGAGGACTCAACCCTAACCTAAGGAGCCAGGAACGGAGAGTCCTGCATCTGATGTGGGGATGGCTACTCCAAAGGACTGGGAGCAGGCTCACGAAGTGGTGGTGCAGATAGTGCAGGCTCGACAGGTACAGCTGGAGGAATTGGTCTGGGTAAGGACCCAGGAGGCTGAAGTGAGGATGGCAGTGCTTAGTCGGCAACAAGTGAGAAGATAGAGGCTCAACCAGCAGCCATACTGGGTGCCTCAGGGAAATTCAGAACACCAAATATGATGTGGGAGGATGATGTTGAGGCCTACCTAGAAGCTTTTGAGAGAACCGCTATTGTGGCTAAACGGGATCTGGCCCAGTGGACCTCCTGATTAGGATCTCTACTGATGGGTCAGTCCCAAGCAGCCTACAGGGCACTTTCCCGGGCAGAGGCCAACTATTATGCAACAGTGAAGAAGGCTATTTTGTATCAGCTAGAAATATGCCCTGAGCTTTACAGACAACAATTTTGCACCCCTAAGAAACAAGAAGAGAAATGACCCAGGATCCTGGCTCAGATATTGAGACACATGATAGAACATTGGATCCAGCCCAACGGGAAAACCATATGGAACATCATAAAGATATTTATGCTCAAACAGTTCCTAGAAGACCTGGACAAAGACCCAGAGTTGGGTAGGTGGCATCAGCCATGAGACCTAGAGCAAGCCTTACAATTTGCTGAGGCTTTTTGAATGGCAGAGAAATTCAGAGTAAAAGGGAAGAACTCCAAACTGTGAGTAATGGTAAAGAAACTGGAGAATGCGACCCAGGCTGGGAAACCACCACTTCAGGTGCAGTGGATCCAGCCATATCTCCTAGCAGTGCCCTAAAAGAGTGGGGGATCAATGACCCTGGGAAAGAGGCTGAAATAGAGAAAGGAAAAAGGTCCAGAATCAGATCATGAAGAACAGATGGATTGTAGCTTTGAACGACTTGACAGAGCAAGCAGGGTCCCAAAACCCATAGTGCAAGTCTGGGTCAGTTCTGTGATTATCGCAGGCCTTCTTGATCCAGGTTGTGCACAAACTATGATCCAAGAAGGAGTAATTGACCCGCAAGAGGGTGAGCCAGATACAAACGTAAGGTTGGTATGCATCCACGGGGATACACCTATATCTAATACTAGCTGTCATGAACAAATGTGAAGAAATGTCAGTGGGGTTTGCCCAGATGCTCCCGTATCTGATGCTACTTGGATGAGATTGGCCATACTTTTACAAAGTATGGATCAGGCTAGGGGCCAGAGGGGGTGAGGCAAGTCTGAGATGGAGAGAGTAGAGGAGTTAGAAGATGGCTTCCATGGAGAAGAAATGAGCAACCATCCTGACATTGTCCTAGAGGAGATAATCAGGGAAAACCTCAGGGAAGACAAGCTGCAGAACCTGCTTTCTGACATGTGTATGCAGAAAGCATCTTAAACTAGAAGGAGTAGTGGAGCGTCCAGAACTACTGATAAGTTATCCTCACTTCGAGGTAAGAGATCATATTCTCTACTGCATAGATAGAGGGAAGGTAGCTGGGGAGGAGATGGAGCAAATCTTAGTACCCTGTTGATACCAGTGATCTGATAACAATAGCCCACTCCCTACACCTGGGTGGACATCTGGGTTGAGATACACACTCGCGCTACAAGTGTACTGGCTGGGCCCATATGAACAAGTGGAACAATTCTGCCAATCCTGTCCAGAATGCCAGTGGTATTCCAGTTGGCTACCCCCCCCCCACCCCCACCCCGAGCTCCATTACAGCTTTTGGAGATTGTGACACAGCTATTTGATAAGATTATCATGGATGTTATCAACCCATTCCCCAAAAGTATTGCTGGCTGTCAGTTCGTCCTAGTGTTGGTTGATTATGCGACGCACTGCCCTGATGCAGTGCCTATGAACGTAGTGATGGCCCCAAAGGTAGCAGAAGAGTTGGTCGGGTGAATTGTGCGAGTGGGTATCCCTCAGGAGATGCTATCAAATCAAGCTATGAACTTTATGTCCCCGGGAATGGGGGATGCCAGATAACAAAATCTGCCAGTTAATTGAGCGGCCCAAACAGGTGTCCTTGCCAGTTCGGTCCAACACTTCTCCTGCTGCATCTGGGACATTGCCACCCCTCCTGCAGCATCACTGCCCCTCCTGCGGGCCCTGCGGGCCCTGCAGGACAGGGAGGCAGGGCCCGCACAGCCTGTTATGCCCCAGGGTTGTGGGGGCTTAGCAGCACAGGCTGCTTTGCCCTGGGCCATGGGGGCTCAGAGAAACCGGAAGTGCCACGGTGGGCACTTCCAGTTTCACTTTACCTTACAAGCCAGCATGCTGGTGAATACAGCATGTTGGCTTGTAAGGTGCCAGTTAGTGGAACTTTTACTGTATATCACCTGCAGACTGATGGTCTAGAGAGGTTTAAGCGAACATTGAAGGCGATGATTAGGAAAAGTATTCAAGGGGAAACTAAGGTGGGAATTGTCTTCCCCCACTTTTGTTCACAGTTTGGGAAGTGCCCCAAGCATCCTTGGGTTGCTCTCCATTTGAGCTGACCTACAGACATAAGCCCCGGGGCCTAATCAACATTGTATGTGAAGGCTAGAAGGAGAGTGAGCCTATGTATGAACAGGGCCCTTGACAAGTCATAGAGTTGTGAGAGCAGTTAGAGAAAGCAAGGAAGATCACCTGAGATAACTTAGAAAGGAATCAAGCCATTCACAAACAGAGGTACAATCAGGGCATCAGAAGGAAAAAATTCCAGGAGGATGATTTGGTCCTAGTAATATTACCAGATCACACCAGTAAAATATCCTCCAAATGGCAGTGTCCTTTCAGGATACAGAGACAGGTAGGTCCCATAAATTATGGAGTAGATTGGCCCGGGCCGTGCAAGACTAAACAGGTTTATCATGTGAATCTGTTAAAGAAATGGGAGGAATGTGAAAGTTATATGATGGATTCCAGAGTCGTAGAAGAGGAATGGGCTCCAGAAACTATGGGTCCCCAAGGAAAGAATTGCCCAGTACCCACGATTGGGATGCAGGTCCCCAGAGGAGGGAGGAAACAGCTGGAACAGTTGGCTAGGGAATTGAAAGACATATTCACAGCACTGCTGGGCAAAGCATGAGGAATTTGCCACCGAATTAGAACTAGCCCCAGCCAAGTAGAGAGGGAACACTGGTGGAGGTTGCCACAAGTCTTATATATAGTGGTGAAACATGAATTCGAGCAAATGCTGACCTGCGGCATCATTGAGGAATCACAGAGCCCATGGAGGAGCCCCTTGGTGGTAGTACCAAAACCCAACATGGCCATTTGACTCTCTGTTGATTTCAGGAAGGTGAACTGCATTTCATTGTTTGATGCTTTCCCAATGCCAAACATTGAAGAAATGCTGGAGAGGATAGGGCAGGCCAAGTTTATCTCTGTGTAGCAGGGTGGGTTCCCTAGGAGTGGCTGTGTTACCCCTAGGCTCCTTAACCATGCTAGTCTTGCCCTACAGGCCCCCTCTATCTTTCCTGCCACGTCTTGTTGGTATAATTGATATAGGGAGGCTGCCTTTGATCTTTGGGTTTAGACATGGTCTGGCTAGATCTTACTGAACCCTGTGGTTCATAGACCCCTTGGTGTACCATGTTATGGTGTATGTATGGTGCCTGAGTCTCTCAGCCTTATGGGCTATATATGTGGCTCCAACCGCCCCCCTACCATGCCCCAAGCCTCGCAGATGGTACTGGCGTTGTCTTGCCTAGGCCTCATTATAATTCAGCCCCTTGTTCTCACTGGGCTCTCCGCAGCCCTGTCTCTGCGCCCCTCGGCTCTGGGCTCTCCACAGCCCTTGTCGCTGTGCCCCTCAGCGCTGGGATCTGTGCACCCCCTATGCCGCACCCTCTCTGGTGCCAGGGTCCCCATGCTGTAGTGGGCCCCCCAATGAGGCTTCCTCCTTCCCCAAATAGCCTCACCCAAACCACCAGTGTTATCAGACAGCAAACAAACAACAGCAACCAAACATAAGCCCCTGGGCTATAATGTAACACAAAGTGCAAGGCATGCTCTGCCCCTTTAAAAGAGTAAAACTCCTATAATACTGGATGCCTGTAGGTGAGGGTACCTTATGGGCTCCTGGTGCCCCATTAGCCCTAAGGGCACCTGATGGCTATAGCATGTCTAAGCCCTTCCTTTCTGAAGGCTCCATCCCCTTCGGCTGCTGGCAGGGAACTTGCCTGGTCCCAGCCCTAGGGCCCTGCCTCTTCCGGCCAGCTGACCAGGTGCAGGTGCAGCCAATTTCCTCATTAGCCAGTTGCCATGACAACCTGCACCTGGGCTCTTATCTGGCCCTTTGTGTTCCCTCCCTGGGCAATCTCTGCTCTAATAGGAGCAGGCACCTTAGTGCCCTGTGACACTATGCTAGATTTGATTAAAAGGATACTGGTAGATTTCCATGGCCCCAGAGAACAAAGTAAAAAGATCATTTGCAACCCCTTGGGGCCTATATCAGTTCACATATATGCCTTTTAGTCTGCACTGGTCTGTGGCCTCCTTCCAAAGGTTAATGAACAAGATACTTTTAGCACATCAAGAATACGCCATAGCATACAGGATACTCTCACTATTCACAGATTTGGCATTCGTGGTTTTGAATATTTGGGGTGCAGCATGATGACACTATGTCACAGCACCGTCATCTGTGGGAGCTCCGTGCTGTCTGCTGCCGGGCTCCTGCTACCGCCACCAGGCTCCCACCGCCGCCGCACTCCCACCGGTGCAGCCATGCCCCCCCAGCTGCTGGGGGCACATGCCGTTCATGAACACAGATGACGTTCATGAACGCGGTACAGTATTTGCGGATTTCCCCATTCATGAGGATCTCTAGAACATATCCCCCGCGAATGGCAAGGGTCTCCTGTATATTGATGACATAGTAATTTTTTTGGAAACATGGGACCAACATGTATGCCACATGTGGCAAATCTTGGAAAAGCTCAGGTGAAATGGATTTAACAGTCAATCCAAAAAAATGCACCCTGAGACAGACCAAAACTAAGTACCTGGGTTTTAGATAAAGTATCTGGGGCAGGGGAAAAATTACCCCACTTGCCGATAAAGTGGAGGCCATCCAGTTGTATCATCAACCACAAACCAAGAAACAGTTGTGGGGCTTTCTAGGGTTAGTAAATTATTACAGGAAATTTATACCATGGTTTTTGGAGCTGGCAGCCCCATTGACAGGTCTGTTGAGAAGAAAAAAAGGGGGATGGGTGGACTGGACACCAGAAGCCAAGATGGCATTTGCTCAGTTAAAATCAGCTTTGTGCCATAACCTGGTATTATATACACCTGACTTCAACCAAATGTTTTGATGATATACAGATGCATTGGCCGTGGCCGCTGGGGCTTTCTTAAATCAAAAAGTCAGAGGGGGAAGAATGACCAATTGCATTTGCAAGTAGAAAATTATAGATTTTATAGATTTCTAGGGTTGGAAAGAACCTATTAGATCATCGAGTCTAAGCCCCTGCCCTGGGCAGGAATGAGTGCTGGGGTCAGATGACCCCAGCCAGGTGTCTGTCCAATC